>NW_028289236.1:780320-936384 GCF_059628265.1 Tinamus guttatus | reverse complement strand
TTTGAAAGAGGTCTCTTTTTTTTTTTTTCCTGCTCTCTTTCTTCCCTTGGTTCAATGTCCAAGGACTGTGGGGCCTGTTGTGGCGGCTGCCTATGTGATGGGCTCCCCTGGGAATGTTTGCTCCGAAGGCTCTCCTGGTGCTGAGATAACCTTTCCGTTTATCTGCCTTCCTTGCAAATTTGGGCACTTAATTGGCTGAAGCTTGTCTTGGCTTTTATCGCCAGGTCTCCAGGATCCTCCACTCAAGCACGTAGCCCAGCAGGTGATGGGTGAGGAGCTGGACAGGGGGCTTCTGTGGAGAAGGTGAGGTAGGAACAGTCCTGAGGGCACGTACATATCGTTGCGTGTCTGGATTAGGTCAGGCAGTGGGGAAATCTCCTTCCTTAGAAGGACGGCAGCCCAGAAACAGTCCTCAGAGATGGAGGATCTTCATCCTTGATGTTTCCAGCCTCAGTTAGACGTAGTTGGGACCACCCAGGTGGGAATAGCCCACATATTTGAGTCTATAGGGTGGCATGATGTCATCAAGTGCCTCTTGCGTTGGGCTTCTCAGCGTTGGTTCTGGCTTTGGGAGGTCTTGGTACCTTGAGGTCTCAGGTAACTATGACTGGAAGACCTATCTGTGACAGTGCGGCACACCTGGAAAGCAGAGCTGCCTGCTGTCAGAGTTAAATATATCAGTTGTTCGAGCTCCTTTCTATGAGCATAAAGGCTCGTCCTTGACTTTATTTCCATCTCTGTGTCTTTGAATGCCTCCGATTCTCTGCAAGCACGTGCTGTCAAAGATCAAACAGGTGTCATGCGGAGAGATTTATGAAATGGGATGTAACTGCTTTGGCATCAGGGCTCGGGGATTTTTGACAGGTGGATCTGAGCTTTCATGAACATTATTTTAAGAACCTTTCCTACTATTTAAGAGTAGCGCTGCAGGGGACGTGCCACAGGCAGTGCTAGCAGATGCTGTTTTAGCTTGGGGAGAACTTCTCAGCCTGTAATCATGAGCAAGGAGTTTTCTGCACTATGGGAAGTAGGGAGGCTGACTCACGTTTTGGAGCTGGCATGAATGGATTTTGGCCTGCCACTAATAGTGCCAGGTACATGAACCATAGAGCACCCTTGGGCATCTCTTGGCTTTGAAAAGCATCGTTGGGCTGCTGAGGCCTTTGGGATGGAGTGAAACAGCAGGAGAGGATGCTGCGCTTGGGAAAGTTCGGGAACGCTTTGTCTCCTCCTCGACGGGCAGGATTCGTGTTTGCCCAGCCTTATTTGGGACGCTAGGCTGCCCCGGAGCATGTGGGCAGGGAGAGCTGCTCGGCTTGCGTGGGGGCCCTGGGCCGCAGGAAGCCGGAGCGGGACAGAGCTGTGGACGTCTCCCTGCAGCAAAGCTGGTCGTCCTGTCGCTCTCGCGTGTGGCTCCTGGTCCCATGTGGTTGCTGGCCGGCAGATAAAGCTTCTTCCCGCTCCTCCTGGGGAGGAGGGAGCCGAGCTGGAGCTCTGGGCCAGACGGCGCTTTCCCGCTGGGACGCAGAGGCTAAGAATAGCTGCCTCGCCTCTCGGGATGGCTGGGATTAGGCAGAGCAGTGGGGGCGGACAGGGGCAGCGCAGCCTGTTTGCTCTGTGCCGGTACCCCGGGGACAAGGGGCAGTGCCAGCGGTCGGGCCCGAGCTGCAGCACCCACATAACGCCAGGAACGCTTGCATCATCTCGGCCGGCATCTAAGGGTGTTGTGAGCATGCGGAAGCACCACACAAAGAAAGAGGAAGAGACAGCACCAACGTTCAGCAGCTAATGGCAGTTGGTGGACACCTAAATGTTGTGCTCTTCTCTGCCAGCTGGCAAGGCAAGGGGTGACGCTCGGTCTCTGCTAGCCCAAGGGCAAAGATCTTGTGGGCCACCAAGTAGTAGGAGAGTGTCTCTTGTCCTGAGCTCAGACTGGATTTCAGGTTTCCGTACGGACAGGGTGAGCTCTGCCCAGGTTTCTCCTGTGCCCTGCATGGCTGTGAGCCCCTGAGAGCTCTGTGTTGGTGTGTGGCCATGGGTGAACAGAGACCCGGGCTGCTTTTCCTGTGGCTGCTAGAAGACATTGTACAGGCTGTATCAAACCCCAGGAGACATGGGGATTTCTGCATTGAATAGCAGGCTCGTTGTGGCATTCCTTATTTATTTTGCAGCTGTAATAACCTCTTTTTAGACTGTTTATTTCAGCCCAGTTTGCATGCTGTTGAAAGAGCAAGTCTGAGCGCAGGAGAAGACAAGGGTGCTCAGAAGAACAGATTTTTCAAGCACCATTACAAGGTTAAAAATGGAGGACAGTGATGCCAGAAGGTAAAAAGAGTCTTTTCCCTTGTGGGGGCACATTAACGCTTCTTTTTACGGAGGCAAGAGCGTTTGCAAGTGGGATGGAGCAGGGACAAAGCACAGAGGGTGAGGACTGCTCTGCAGATACCTGTGAGCTCAGAGCCCTAAGAGGATGCTGAGGACGCTGGTGCCACTGGTTGCAGACCAGCTTGCTGGTGCTAGATAGGCTGCTCTCATCCCTGTGGTGTCACAGGATGCTGATGTGTCCTCCAGTGAGTCCATGTCTTGTCAGAATAGCTCTTGGAGCAAAAACAGCACTGGCACAGAGGTGCATGGAAATACACATTCTTTTAGGTGAGCCTGAAAGGTTTCCCCTTTGCATACATGCAATTTTACTAATTTACCAACTTCTCCTTTCCACCTGCTGGGTCTCGCTCTGGTTTGATGTCTTAGTTTGTTTCTCCCAACTCCTTCTTCCAGGGCATTGAATAGAGGATAGCAAAGACTTCCCTCTGCCCAGCTGTTCGGGGAGACAAGTGCTCTCTGCTGGTGTGCGACTAATTATAGCAGGTCTTCCCAGTGCTAAAGTTCTCATGTTTCTTCCCTCAGAGCGGAGGGAACCTTCTGCTTGGTCCCACCACCTGGGACCAAGCCACCAGTCTCCGGTGGCTCCAGGAAGCAGGTGCCCACTCCTGTTGGCTCCTTCTACCTGGTCTCAATCATTCAGAGAATTGCTGGAGGGATTGGCATGGCCTGACACAGAGCAGCAGAAAGGGACATTGCTTGGAGATCCAAGAGCTTGCCATGCCCTGCATGCATGGGGCAAGGTCTCAGCAGTCGCATGGAGAAGTGTTGCCGGGGCCTTACAGGGTGGGCTTTATCCACCACCAACTGTTGAACCTGAGATGACTGAGGGAGGATGCTCGGTTGCGATGTGTGGGGGCTGGCAGGGACTGCTGTGCAGCTTTGCTAGCAAAAGCTTCCCTACGCCTCATTTCTCCTGCTTTGTTCCCCCAACTGCTGTTTTCCTTTGCACACAGTGCATATTTCTCTCCTGGACTGATCTGGTTTGTAGCAGTTGCTACAGATGATAGTCTAAGTTCTGAAACAACAGTCCCAGTGAGTGCACTCTGCCTCTTCCAGAAGTTGGATAGTTTACCAAGAGAAGAATTAATTCTGGCATTTCAGTAGAGAGTTCAAAGCATTAAAGGAGACATCTGGGATTAAATATCGGATGTATATCAGCAGCTCAGAGGTATGGGATTAATAAAGCATTTTAATGATCTTCCAGCATATCTGATGACATTTGAGAATGTGCTGAGGAAGAGCAGTTTTCACGAGCATGCCGTGCATCCCTCTGGCTGTGAATGCAGCTTGGGGGGCTGTTTGGAGACAGCATCTCCTATGATGAATAGGCAGCTTTTGCTGGCCTCTGTTTCACCCTGAAGCTTAATTTCCTCTCCCAGGAGTGAGGGAAGGTGGGAGCCTTTCACAGGTTTGTGTTCATCACCCAAACCACCCCACCCACAGATCCGCCAAGCCGGTTTGCTCTTCCTTTGGCTTCCCAAGTGTGATTGTTGTGTGGTTTTTCCTGGGATTCCTCAATCCTGGGCAGCCAGCAGCAGCAGAGCTGTAGCCGCCGTCTGGGAAGATGGGCGAGGTCTTGCTGAGAGCTGGTGCTCAGAGGAGTCATGGAGAGCTGGATGATGGCATGGAAAATATCAGCCTCCGCAAAGGTGTTGGCTACATCCAAATCCCTGAATATCAAGGAGTAGGAGAAAGTCCCATCCCCTGACTCTGTGGGTAAAGGAATGTGTGTAGTAGCACAGTGCGTGTGCGTGTTTTGGCTTTTAGCATCATACTTGATTAACGTAGAGAGTGTTGCCAGAGATGTAATTGAAACAAGGAGCTGAACAGGATTTAAAAACTGGTTGGGACATTTATGCAGTTAATGAGGACTTCCAGGGTTGTGGTAATATACGTTGAAAGCCTTTAGGACAAATGTTGAAGTAAAGTGCCCAAAGCATAAGAAAGGTGGAGCAGCCAAAGAGCGCAGATGGAAGGACACCATAGTGGGAAAACCTTAAGAGTGCACAGCCAGGATGACTTACCAAAGATTTCCAGGAAATTCCTGTGGTCAACACACTTGATATGATACTTACAGAGATTTGGACTGAGCATTAAATTGTTTGGACATTGGTAAGTCTGTCCCCCTCGCCAAAAGCTCAGCTCTGTTATTAAATCCTAGTAATGAGCAAAAAGCCTTTAACAGAAAGCTCGTTCTATTTAGATACAGGATGCAAGATTGCAGATTTTTTTGTCTGTTTGTTTTGTTTTTCTTTTCCTGCTAAGAGCACAGTCACCTTTGGAGCAGGACGGGAGATTAGTGGCAAAACCAGCACGTTTCCCTTCCCGGCGCCCCATGCATTTGCCAGGGTTTGTGTCGGCGCTGGTTACTCTGCAGGTGTAATTAGGTGTTGGCATGTGCTCTGCTTCTGGGTTTGGTTTCCAGCCCTCCTGGGCACATAAGAGATGGCAAGCCAAGAAAAACTCGCAAACAAAGGATTTTAGGCATGGGTGCAACTAATAAACCTGTTGGGTGTTAGAGGACCATTCCTGAGGGCTGGAGCTGCGAAGGCTTTTGCCCCACCAGCAGCTGATCCAGACTGAGGAAGGATTTGGCAGCTGGGGGCTGTTTTTCATTTTGTGAGTGGCAGGTAGGACCTGAGCTTGGGAACGGGGTTGCCGAGGGCTCCAAGTCCTGCAGGTTACGGGGTTGCTTTTTGAGCAGCGCTCTTGAGATGAGCCGTGCTCCCGGCTTCCTGCTGTTTGGCAGGAGCGTCTCCACCGCCGAAGGCTTTCTCAGCAAGCAACATCTGGCCTGGAACATCTTGTGTCTGGTAGTCTTAAGTTAAAAAGGGTGCTTTTGTGGAATTCTGAAATTGCTTTTTTTGGCATTGTGTCTCGGCTCTTTTTGCAAGGAAATTAGTCATTATTGAGCTTTATTGTATTTTTATTTTATTCCCAAGCTTGATCTGCTTGTTTCTTCCCCTAGGGCTGAGGGCTTTGAAGAGCTTTTCTTCAAAAGGCATTTTTTGCGTATGACCACTTCCTTGAGCAAAAGCATCGCCCTGGTCTGCGGGTTACGGGCATCTTCTTGCACATAGGAACATGGGGTGCAAACAGCAGCGAGGGCACCTGAAAATATACTCTCTAGCTTGGACTTCTTGTGTTAGCATCCCAGAGTTCTTCACAATGTTGCCGTTGACATAAATCTTGATCTAGTATTTTCGGTGTCAGCCCAACGGCCCTTAAAGCTCTCTCTGATTTTTATAATTCGCCAGTTAAGCCACCTGTCTCCCCTCAAGTAAATGCTGCTGTTAAACAAGTTTCTTTTTTTTTTCCCCCGCTTCCCCTGCTAGTTAGTCTGTAACTTAATTGAGTTGGGGCCTGTTGACTTTAGGATAAACGTCACCTTTTTTGATAACCCCCGATAAACACGCAACGCTTGGTCACTGCGGTAGTGCTGTGGACGTGTCAGCTGGAGCCCTGTCTGCCGTCCTCCCCACCCTGGGACGTTCCCAGCTGAGGAAGCCGAGTGTGAAGCTATTTCTCCCAAGGAAGCAGGCTGTGTCTGATTCGCAGTCTGATGCACAGGGTTTTGCTGCCTGTTGCTGCTGGCTGCCCCCGGACAGCTGATACAGCTGACAATGTTGGAATAAGGGACCGTGTATTTGTTCTGGCTGGCGATAGGCTTTAATTATTAAACAGGTAGCAATGCAAGATCAGGAAATGCAACGAGTGCCAAAAGATCTTTTTTTCCCCTCTTTTCCCCCTGCCGACGTGGGAACGTCGCTCTTGCCAAGACGGGCGTTGCTGGAAGTTTTGTGTTTTCTGCTGCCTCTGCCTGGATGAGGGTCCAGGAGGGGACCCCGAAGGGGGTGTGAGTTGACCTGTGCTCACGTATGCATTTGCTTGCTCAAGGAGGAGGGCATGGGGTGGATGCAGCCCTGTGGTCCTCTGCTGTCCTCTAAATTTGCTTTGTCTTTGGTTCCTGAAATTCCTAATCCCCAAATCCTTGCTGTCCAGGCATATTCCCATGCCCCGAATGGAGTCCACGAGACAGATGCCCTCACCTTGCCGCTGTCTTTGCCTGAAGGGCTGGCATCTCTCCTGCTTCAACCTGCACTGTGTGAAGTGGGTGTGCAGATCCATGGCTGCCTTCTGGTCTCCATCCCTTGAGACAACTTGGTGTCTGTTTCTCTTGGATGTCATGATTTAAGACCCTGGTGGTTTGTTCGTTCCTGTCAGGATGAAGCAGGGCTCGTGGGTGGGTTACCCATGGGTATTATGCATCTCGGCAAGGTGAAACTACTACTTGTCTTGTTCTCAGCCAGCTCCTCAGGGCTGTTCCTGAGGGAAAGGCTCCTTTTCAGAATGTTATTTTCTCTCTGGCTCTGAAAGACTCTCCAGAAAGGCCGGGGTCCCCATCCTGGGGACATGAACGCTCAGAGGGAATGCTGACTGGCGAGGAGACCCTGAGTGCTGGGGCAGTGGGTGCTCCCTGCTTCTGACACACATCTGAGAAGTCCTTCTGGGTGGTTTTGGGTACCCGGCATCCCAGGGTATGTGTAGCCAGTCAGATCAGAGCCACCAGCGCAGCCGCACGGCTCAGCCCTCCTTTGAGCGCCTGTCTGGACTTTCCAAATGCTTTTCCAGCCCTCCCTCCTGTTGATCCTGAGACATCTCCAAGGCTTTTCTGTGTGCTGTGCCAGCATAAAGCAATGATGCTCCAGAAGTTAGAGGAAAGCTGCAAGAGCAGACCCTGCCTGCAGGGTTTTGCTCCTTCTCTTCGGCACAGCTCTGATCCTTGCTGTCATGTAGGAATTGAGCTTTCTGCTATTCAGCTGCTTCCCCTAGTGCCTTGGAGCCCTTCCTTGTGTTGCAAGGCCTTGCTGCAGCCCCAGAGCCTCAGCATTTGTGGGATTTCTTAGAATGGGTTCGGACATCACCTCCCCCTGCTCTTCCCCAGGATCAGCCAGTGCCCCCAAGGTGTAACTTGGGCTTTGACAGTGGAGGAAACATGCTAGTGGGTGCTCTGTTCACAGTATATTTTACTGGGGCGCTGCAGGACTGTTTCACGTTGCAAGCCTGGTGTCCAAGAGGGAACTGCTGCCAGGCATCTCTGCAAATCCAGAGATCCTCAACAGCTCGAGGGCATCATCTCCGCTCCTGGCTGAAGGCAGGAGCCCCCCAGCTCCTCCAACAACCCTCTCTTACGTGTCCCCAGAGAGGTCGTGTTGATGGCTGGTGTCCCTCCTTCCCTCCATTAGGGACCCCGCAGGCACAGAGGTTGTGTGGCAGCAAACGTAAAACCGCCCTTCATCTTGGAGCTGAAATGCCAACGAGCCAGGCTGTAATGAGGTGGTACGTGCATCATTTGGGCACATCGCATGCCGTCTTCTCCTAGCAAGGTGTGCACCAGGCATGGCTGCAGATCTGTTAGCTAAAGCTTGCTGCAGCCTTGTTCAGGGGAAATGGAGGAGAAAACTTGCATTTCTGTGTGTGGTTGTTCTTTCTGCTGCTTTTCAGGGCAGTGCCACGTATTAGGCTTGCTGTTAAGTCTTTGTGCCCATGCTGGACCAAGCCCAGTACTACAGCCAGGCCCAGCGAGTGCAGCTTTTGGACACAGGGGCACCTTGGGTGACCTCTCAGCCAGTGAGTGCCTGCAGCCCCACGACGCGTCTGAAAAGCAGCGGTCATGGGGCCTGTCCTGGCATAGGCATGAGCTGTCCCCACGGCATGCCTGTCCTGTGACACTGTTCACACTGGCCTCTTTTCCTGCTAAAGCTCCTCAATGGAGGCAGCCTGGCCCAAGCTTTGCTGTCTGGCCAGATTTTCGCTTGGGTGATTTACTTCAAGTAATCCCCTGAGCTGTGCTTTACCCCGGCTCGCTCTGGCTGTGCCCCGCGGCTCGGGGAACAACAGGCACTAAGGGATGATCCATTCGGCCTGGGTGCCACCCAGCTTTCCTCGAGGCAGGCGCTGAAAGGGAAAGCTTTGCTGGAAACGCTGAGGTTTTAGGTTTCGCCCCAGGTATTTGGAAGAGAAAAGCCCTGCTGTTTCCCTGGCAAAGTATCTCATGCCCGGACGGCTCCTGGACTCGGCAGCCATCTGCACCTCTGGGGTATCGGTTGTGGGCAGCCCTGCTTTGGTTACCAGCTTATCGCTTTGTTATCCTGCTGGGAGATAAGCTCAAAGGTGCTATTGTCGGCGCCCCTGGAGCAGCTGTAACCAGAGGATGGTGCAAGCACTGGCATAAACGTCTGGGGGGAGTTCCCCAACTTTTCCCCACTGGTTAGTTGGGATGCTGTCAGATGAAACGTTATTTGATAATGATGTCCTGCATCTTTCTGGTGGGGAGATGGACATGTCGGGCTGCAGCAGGCTACGAAGGCTCATGGAGCGGGGATCTGGTGCTACTTCCAGCATCCTCCCTGCCCGTAGTGCCTGATGGTGTGGGACAAGCTGTCCGCAGCGCTCTGTGTGCAGGATGGTCCCTTGTTTGGCGAAGCAAGGCAGGAGGAGGCAGCAGCAAGGCTTGTGGCACCCTGTGCAGCCAAAGGAAGTTGCTCATCCTACAGTTGTGCTCACCAAACGGTCCCTTTTCCCGCGTATAGCCAGGAGAAAGTCTCCAGCGCTGCAAGCTGCTTCCCAAAGCTTTTTGTGGAGTCAGTGGCTCTGTAGATCACTTTGTGCTAGTGCCAAAGGCACGAGCCTGTGAGATGGAGTTGCAAGCTGAAATACCCTCCCTCTTTTTGAAGAGAACTCTGTGTATTTTTGTTTTTCTGCCATGCCCTGCTGTACTTGGCACTGAGAGCCTTGTCACTGCCTTGGGGCAGACTTGTGCCTTATGGTCAGCAAGCCAAAGACTCTGCTCCTTGTGCCTCTCTCTGATGCCCAGTTAGCACTTGATTTTGTAGGGAGTCCCCAGGGTTTTTCTGGAGATTATAGCAGCAAGAACATGGGCTTTGTGTCAGACAAACTCTTGCTTATCCCTTCTTGGCAATTTGTCAAGAGTGTTTCTGTATCCTGCTTGAAGATCGTCAAAACCAAGGTATTGGCAACAGCAGTCAGAGGGCTGAGAGGAGACTGGATGCGGCAGAAGCGGAGCCTCCTTTTGGGAGGAGGAGATGGCCTTTGGGGACAGCAGGGCAGTCTTCTGGTGGAGGGCAAGGTGTGTGGACAGCCACGATAGCCAGGTGAGGGTCACCAGCAGGTTTGCCAGGGAAAGGTGTGAGAAGTGGCATTGCAGCACAAAGTACCCTCTTGTGCAGGAGGGCATGGTGTTCTCTAGGCCTTCCCCAGGCCACACAGGGCATGGGAGGGACAGCTGTGCTGCTCCTGGTCCCTTCAGGTGCACTGTTACTCACTGGGTTTGATTTGACATTGGATCTTGTGCAAAGACATCAGCTGCTGCCAAAGTAACCCAACAGCGCTCGAGGGAATGGGTGCTGCAACCACAACCCTATACACAGCGTTGGCTAGTCAAGCTCTGGTGAAGAGTTGGTTCAGAGTAGAAATGCATGTCCTGAGCCTCTCCTACGTGCATTTTTTTTGGGGGGGGGGGGGGCAGGGCATAGAGGAAGAGGACAAAGGAGAAGGGTAATGCGTTTAGGGCAGGATAGGTTTTTCCTGGTATATGGGAAGGATTTAAGTAGGCTCTTCCAGAGCGGAGCCCTGCTCAAATGCCCTGTGTGCAGTGACCATCTGTCTCTGGGGATTCTTCTGACCCATCTGTCCAGCTAGGATTAAAGCTTCTCTCCACCTCTGGGATTCCTCTTCTACCAGCGTGAAGCCTTGTGAGACCTTCATGGGTACTGCTGCGCTTCCAGAGGATCCAAGTTGGGACTTCTTCTCTGGTGGCCTCAGTCTTGGCCCCTGTGCCCTCTCTGGAGAACCAGCATGTGGCCCTGGGAAGCTGCTGCCCCACAGAGCTGAGGAAGGAGCCTCCTCTGCTGAACATCTCCCTAGGGCTTCGAGAGCTGCGCTGGGGTGGATGTTCGCAGCCAGCCTTAAAGCGCCATGATGCTTCCCACGTTCCCTCCTTGGCCTCAGCCTAAAGAGTTAATGAAAATGTTTGAGAGGGGCCCATCGGCCTTTAGTCCTCAAAGGCAACACTGGAGGTAATAATCTTCTTTCAGCTCTTTTTCTTTTCCACTGCTAATTGTAGAGTTGACATTGTCCCCTTTCATGAAAGAGTCTTTTGTCAGGCTGGGTTGCTGGGCAAACCCTGGGCTTGGCAGTAGGTTGCGAGGCCTGAATTTCTCTTTTGCACATCCTTTCTCCCCCTGAATCAGGTACTTTAAATAGCTTTTTCAGCAGCAAGAATGTCCCTTCTCCTCCCAGCCCCCAGCCTTGAATCTTTTAGGGGCTACAGACAACTTTCTTTCACTGAACATCCCTATCAATGCCCCAGGCCCAATTTTTGTCCCACTCCTACCTACCTAGAAAACCAAGAGAAAGGTCAGGCAGTCTAGACACTAATCCATAAGTATTGTATTTCTTCCTCAGTGGGTGTCCTAGCAACTGGGATTAATGCTGCGGCGCAGGAAGGGTGTTTGCTGGGTCTTGCTCCGTCCCACGGCGATGGTTCCCTGCCCGAACGCCTGCCGTGCTGCGCGGGCAGGCTCGGTGCTTGTCCCGGGGAGCCTGGGCAGGGTCAAGACAGGGTTGTGCCGAGGCCACCCCGCGCAGGTGTCTCCGGGAGCCTGCACAGCTGTGCTCCCCGCGCCTGTTGGATGCCCTGGGGCTCTGCAGACATCTGCTGCGGTGGGGGGTTAGCGCCGCTCCGAGCGGCCGGGAAACATGGGAGACTCCTGCAACGCTGCCGGTGATAAAAGGGGCTCCCAGTGTTTCGGCAGCCTGTCCCTGCCCTTGCGTGGCAGGGGTGGATCGCCAAGCGCATCCGAACCCGGGTCCGGGTCAGGTGGCGCACGGCTCCCGCGCGGCCTGGGACGTGCTCCGGCGCGGGGTGGGGAGATGCTCTGCTGCCCGTGAAGACAGCGGAGCAAAGTCCGCTCGCTCCACCACGTCCTGCCAGCGCAGACAAGGCCCTGCGGGACTTTGCGGGGAGTCGCTGTCACTGCAGATCTGACTATCCTCGTGCCAAGACAAATACAACCATGCAGTAGAAGCAAATCTCCTAGTGCCTTCCCTGCATCCTGATGGTCTGCCGGCTTGACACGGTTGCATGGATGCTTTGAAGGCTGGTGTGCAATGGCTGCTCTTAACAACCTGTATCCCTCTTGCCTTGGGGTGTTGCTAATGTGGCATATCTTGATGAAACACGGGTTTGCTAATACCAGTAAAAATTGTATCCATGACCGCTAGCAGCTTGTGGTGTTTCAAGGTAACAGCTCTACATTTCTTAGCTTGTGGGCAATCAGGAAAAATGACTCAATTTTTCTGCTTAGTCGCTCAGTGACCATGTTGTGCTTATGAGTTTTCCCGAAGATGTTTTGCAGATCCAAGATGTTTTGCAGATCTAGCATCAAGGAGGCTTTCCTGTGAGGCACATGTTCAGAGATGCACTCAGTACCGGCCATAGTTAGTAAAAATAGCAGCAATGAGAAGGAGGTCTTGTGTTTTCCCTGAGCAGTAGATCTACGGCCTTGTGGAGTGGCAGGTGGAGATGAGCTGAAGACACAGAGTATTCCTGATCGCACAGGAACCCCTATGCGCAGACATAGGAGTCCGAGTGACCTGAACGTGTGGTGTAGGTGGACTCAGATCAGCAAAACTTGGAGGTCCACTTGGCTATCCAAACATAGGCATCTCCTTTAGGGTGCAAGGGGTTCTCCAGGTACGGATAACTGTAGTCATGTCTGCTGAGGGTAGGAGTGGATGAAGCCACCTGGAGCATATGGAAACACCCATGTTCGTGTTCGCCTACCACTTGGAGCTGAATCCCACCTTTCCTTGGGAATTAACAAACAAGTCGGCGGGGGGAAGCATGTCAGCTCTTGCGCTGGCCCCGTTGGTCTCTTCTAGCAATCTGCAGCCCCATGGGATCCCAGCTGTCAGCCAGGATGCCACGCTTTTCTGTGTGGGACTTCTGTGGGACTGATGGATAGGGTCCTTCACAGCAGCACTATGTGTCTGAGGGCAGCTCTGGGCATTTGGCTGAGTTTTGCTCATGTTGATCTGGGGGTTTGGGATTTTTCTGCGGAGGAGGAAAATCCCAAGGAGGATGGAATCCTCTAAGGAGGAGGAAAATCCCATTTCCTCTGAGGAGGATGGTGCTGGCCTCTTTTCAGTGGGGGTCACTGATAGAACTAGAGGAAACAGCCAGAAACTAAAGCGTCAAAAGTTCCACAGGAACTTAAGGAAAAATTTCTTAACAGTGAGGATGACAGAGCACTGGAACAGGTTGCCAAGAGAGATTGTAGACTCTCCTTTTCTGGAGATCTTCAAAACCCACTTGGACGCAGTCCTGTGCCATGTGCCGTAGGTGACCCTATGTATGCAGCAGGGTTGAACTAGATGACCTCTAGAGGTCCCTTCCAACCTTAGGCATTCTGTGATTCTATGACTTTAGGATGTTTCTTGGTGGTTTTCTATATGGGGTGCTGGGCTGGCATCCGGAAAGGCTGATCCCGCAACTCGTGCTGAACGGATAGGTCTGGAGCAGCAGCAGGCTCAAGCCGGTCCTCGCCTCGGGGCACCTCATGCTTTCCATTTGCGTCCCTCAGCCTCTGGGCTGCTTTGGAGCTGAGTCCTTTCCAAACCCACGAATCTTCCCTTTACCTCCTTTTCTCCAAAATATTGCCAGGATCAGCCCAGGAGAGCAGAAGTGTTGCGTGCAGGCTGGCTCAGCCGCCTAGTCCCAGCTGCATGCTGATAACATTGTCCCATGTTAATCTTTTAAGTACTTCCTTTGCTTTCCCTGCCGTCCCTTCCGGACTTTATCCCGCTTTCCTTCTCACACCTCCTTTTCGGAGGTGCCGGTGTGCACAAGCTGTGCAAGCTGATCCTTTTGGTCCATTCTTTGCTTTTTCCTTTTACCATTTGGGCTCTGCTGTCCCGGAAAAAGTTAAGAATGCATAAAGGCAACCAACCCCAGTGGGACTTTTTTCTCTTTTTCCCCCCCCTCTTCCTTCTTTTCTCTTCCTTCTCGACTGGATGCTGAAGGCTCCATGAGCCCCTTGGGAGAGCGGGCACTTTAGCATAACACTGCCCAAAGTGTGTTAATTTGGTCACTGCAGATGAAGTGAGCTGGACCTGCCAGAGCTCCCGCCAAAAACAGTTTAAAAAGCCAAATCCGTATTTTGCTGCATCCGATACTCCCCACTCAGCTCCCAGGCTGCTGACGCGCGCGGGCGAACCCAAAATTGGCAATGTAGTGCCGTGCTTCCTTGTCAGCCCTTGGAGAAGGGGCTGGTGCCAGATTAAATCCCAGGATTTTGGGATTTTTTTTTTTCCTGCTTTTTGGTCACCGGTGGCCGAGTCCGAGGGGAGAGCCGCGCGGGCGTTGGAAGCGCTGAGGTCGGCGCTTTCCCGTGCTGCCGGGGCGCTGCGCTGCAAGCGGCCACATGTTTTAATTAAAGCCCGGCTGCAGAAACTGCTGGCAGGGCTCCAGGGCCGGGAGAAGGGATATTGTTCCCCGCAAAGTCTCGACAGGCTCCAACTTGCATGGGGTCCCGTAGAGAAGTCCTCCCGCTCGCTTGCTTGCTTCTTTTTTCTTTTTTTGGATTTTATTTATGGATTCATTTGACTCGGCAGCTTCCCCGTCTCGCCGGGGAACGCCGCTTTGGCAGCCGAGGGGCACTTTGCCCGCTCCCGGCAGCCTGGATTAGCTACGCTCCGAATTGCAACATGCTTTGGAGTTGGGAAGTGCTGGCAGCCGGGAGGGGAGGCTTTGCAAAACCTCTTGTGTTTTACTGCCTGTCACGAAAGCAGCCTCGGGGGGCTTTTGGACTTTGGTGTTTTTGCTCAATTGGAGTTGCTGCAGGAGGAGGTGGTCCACGAGACTCCCTTTTAGAGGAAACTTTTGTGAATTCACATGCACAGAATACAGCGTCGGGGTGAGATGGCCTGGCAAGCACAGGGTGGCCATGCAAAGAGCAGCATAATAAAATGTCGCATTCCCCGACGCCGTCTCAGCTTTGCCCTTTTCTGTCCATCCCTGGCTCGTGCTCCTCGCTGCGTCACCCAGGCGGCTTTGGAAAAACAAACAACAAAAAAATTCCTCATTTTGATATCAGGGGTATCTTTCTGTCTGCCCTGGATTTGTGGGTCTGCTAGGAAGGGTTTCTCTCATCTGCTCTTTGAGCGGGTCTGCTCCAATGTGCAACTTGGCATGTCCCTTCCCTGCCAGGCTGAGCAAGGATGTCTCATGTAAACTTGGACAAGCTGGGAGACAGCAGTTGAATATATATATTTATGATTATTATTATTATATATTTAGGATTATTATTGCCTGACAGATGTCTTTTTTTTTTTTTTTTTTCCTCTGGGACTGGAGGAGAGCTGGAGCCTTTGGGTGTCAGGGCTGAAAATGGATCCTGCCCATTTTTTAGCCTGCCTTCCCCTCCTTTGGGCATCTTGGGCTTTCCTGCCCTCCTGCTCTAAGCTGACGGGAGTAAAAAAAAAAAAAAAAAAAAAAAAAAAAAAAAAAAAAGGCTGCTTTTATAGCTGCTGCTGCCTCCTCGCAGGTTGCTGCAGTTGGAGTTTGCTCGGCCCGGCTGCCCATAGCGCTCGCGTGGGTGCCATCTTCAGCCTTTGCTAGCTGTGTTTTCCATCCTTTCTGCCCCAACGCTTGTCAGTCCTGTGCACCGATGGCAGCGCAGGGCAGCTGCCCCGGAGCTGCCTTCTGACGCGCTGGGTTCGCGAATGTGCTGTGGGGATAGGCGGTGGCCAGCGCAAACCAGCCGCAGAGGCAGGAGGGCTCTTTCTGGGTGGCTTTGCGTCTCAGAGGCAAATTCTCCTGCCTGGGAGAGAGGGGAAGGAGAGGTTCAGTGTTTGCCTTGGCCCATCCACACGCACATGAAGGTGCCTGGCCACCCTGATGGGACAAGGACATCATGGGATGGCCAGGGTGGAAGAGGGGGTTACAATGCAATGTGCATGATCCAGCTTCTTGCAGCAGGGCTTGGAAAGCAGGGCTGGAGGATCTAAGGAGGTCTGATGGACACTGCAAGGTACCTGTCCCCTCCTCCAGATGAGCGACATCTGAGAGGTCTGGGGCACCAGGAGCGCTTTAGGGGGTGAGGAGAGGGTGTTTCCCAAGCAAAGACCCCTGCCCTTTTCGGTCCCAGCTCCCTTATCTCCTTTGAACCTCCTGGTATGCCGATTGTGCTCATGTCAGAGGGCTGGCCTGGCAAAATCCCCTCGGTTCAAGGGTGGGAATAGCAGTGTATTTCAGTCGCGGGATAATTACCAGTTGTCAGCAAGACAATAGCCACATTGTGGGGCAGGCCTGAAGCGCAAGGGCTCCGTCTTGGGGCGTAATGTTACTTTTTTCTATTTATGTTGCCATTCTTTGCTGAGAAATGGCCTTATTCTTCCTAATCCGAGGCCTCAGACATGCCTGCCTTTCTTTTTTTTTCATCTTGGCTTGCGGGATCCCTTGCCCCTGGGCGGGCTGGGAGACGGGCGGCGCGGGGCCTGGAATGGGCCTTGCTGCTGCTGGCAGTGAGTTTGGGCTTGTGGCTGTGCTTCTGCCAAGGGGAACCTTTCTCCTTGCTTGGTGACTACCCAAATATACTGATTTTTATTCTTTATATATTTATTTTGTGATGGAATATAGTCTTTAGGCTGAACTTGATTCTTTCCCCCTTCCTGGAGTGGGTGCATGCTTTACCTTCTATGTGTTTTTTGTTTGTTTTTTCCTTATAGAGTTACATGAGTTATTGTACCCATTCCAGTTTCCCTTTCTGTTGCACAAGACAATGACAGCTTCTTAGCAGCTTCTTACCCTATTTCAAGGAAACTACTTCTCAGTGGAAATGAGAATTTGTCCCACGTGTCAATCAGCCTTTTAGAACCATCTAGGCAAATGCAGCTTATTAAAGTGGCACAGCAACCTCAGGGTTTGTCTTTGGGACCAAGTGATTAATGGAAGGAGGAAATACTGGGCAAACTGATTGCTTTTGCTTGTCTGCTATGGATGCTGAGAACGAATGGATCTCTCATCCCTTGTATTACTTAGTCATTGGAAAAAGGGAAGATATATTTTGGGGAGCTTTTTTTCAGGCGAACCTGGAACTTCAGACCTGGAGGCTTCTCCATGTCCGAAGGAGCTGCACTAGCAAACAGGAGGAAACCAGGGTGTTGTCTCTGCCTGTGCATTTAATGCAGACACCACCAAAATCAGCCCTTTGGACACCCTTAACCCCTATTTCCAGAACGGTTAGCTAGTGCTTGCGCTTCCTTGAGCTGACTTTTTTTCTCCCACTAAAATGCTCTTTTTGTGGCAGCAGAGATGGGCCCTTGTCCTAGCAGGGTGCCAGGAACTCAGGCTTTACCCAAGGTCAAATTGTGATCATCCTAATTTCAGTGCATTTGCCCATTTTTTTTAATAACTCAGGGACAAGTGCAGCAGGGTAGGTTTAAGGGCCAGATGATGCTTTTGCAAGTTAGGTGGCCTGTGATATGGCTTGTCATTGGGGATTTTAAATAGCATCAGCCCAGCAGCTACCTGCAAAGGGCCCCAGCAGGAACCACCACTGTCTGCTCAGCCTGGTGGCTTTGAGCCTGGGGAGGCAGCCAGGGTTTCATGCCCCAAACCAAGCTCCCTGGTTCAACTGTGGGTGCCAAAAGCCTCGCCAAGGTCTGTTGAGAAGCTGCATGTCCTCGTGCTGACGGGCAGCCCTGGCACGGGACACACTGCCGGAACAGGGGATGTCAGAGCCTGGCTGTTCCGTGCAAAGGGAAACTTGTAAAGGAGCAGTTGAGGGATGCCACAGTCGGTGCCACAGAGCAGGTATTATCTGCGGGGTGCCGAGAGGTGGAGGGACAACAGGTTGGACGAGGGATCTCCTTACGGGCAGTGTGGTCATGAATTTTATGAGGCTCCAAGATAAACAAAGTCCTCTGCGCTTGCCAGAGGTCAGCGCTGATAAAACGGAGCAGAGCTGAATCACAGGCAGATTAGATCTGCAGGCTCAAAAAAATAAAAAAGGCAGAAATACGCTCTTTTTCTTCTTTCCATTGCCTGGTGGAACAGTGTTTCTCACCACCTTGTATGTCAGCCGTGTGCAGGAGGCTGGTGGCCAGCGCGATGTAAACACCAATTGCCAAGAACTGTTGCACTTGTTTTTTAGCATGGATAAGATGACCAGAGTGTGGAGGGTTCAGCAAAAAGAAAATCTGAGGGGAAAAAAGGAATTTTTAAAGGTTTTGGCTGAGTTTAGGATTAAGATGTGAGATTTGGCGGGTTGCAACATGCAGGAAGAGCTAGTCCCTGTGGGAACATATATAGGTGCGGGGGCCTAGCAGTGGCCCTGCTCCACCTGGCCCCCACAGCTCTTTCCCGCTGCTAAATCCTCTGTGGCCGGTGCTGGGAAGCGATACCCGGCCCGGCTGTGCCCCCCGAGCCCTATGCGGAGGTCGGCCGCCGGCATTCCTGGCTGCCGGAGCCCCTCAGCGCTGAATGCCGGAGCCGGGGGCCACGGCAGGAAAGGAATGCCTGGAACGCGATTAAAATTCGGGGGCTTCCCAGGAGGTCAGCGCCGCCGTGGAGGCAGCAAAGCGGCCCCCACGTCCCCCGGGCCGGTGGCAGGAGCGGGGTCCGGGAGAGGGGCGGAGGCGGGATGCTTTCCGCTCCTTTCCGCTCCGTCGGGAAGCGGCGCTCGGCGCTGCCGCCCGCCCGGAGCAGCAGCGGCTGCAAAGCCGGCCGTTACGGCAGCGAGGCCGGGAGACGGCGGGACCAGGCTCGACGCGGCGCGTGGGAACCCAGCTCCCTGCGCGGCCGAGCCGGGGGCGAGCGGCCACGCGGTGATTTATCACCGTGCCGGGCTGCCCGCGAGGGGGTCGCATTCCTTCCTCTGCCTCCCGCTGCCTTATCTCCGAGCTGGTGCTCGGCCCCACGAGGGGGGTTGAAGGAAAGCAGAACTGAGGCAGGCAGGTTTATCCCGGAGAGTTTCGGCACCGCCTAACCCTCCCTTGGGGAGCTTGTCTCTCTCCAGTGTTTTTGGCTTTGCAGTGTCTTCAATCTCTCTGCACTCGCTGCTCACGATCCACATATTTCCCACGGCCAAATTCTCATGGTGCCCTTTTGGCTTTGGTGAGAGCAGCCGGCTGGCACTGGGGTTCACTGGGTCTGGTGCCCATTAAAAGGCTACAGGAGGGACCTGCGTCCATCCTGGGCTGGATGGTGCTGCGCCCCTGAAGCAAAGGATACCCGAATTCCCGGGGTGTTTGGGAGCGTGAGGAGGCTGTGGGTGGCTGGCTGCGGTCCTGGCACAGTCGGGCAGGTGCTCGCACTGGCCTGGAGACTCGGGGTGCAGCCGTGCAATGTCCATTTGCTCTGTAAGAATCACTCACATACCAAGTTTCTCAGTATTTGGTGAGCATCTGCATACGTTCATCTCGCATCAACTTGAATGTCAAAGCACACAGTGACCTGTGCTTATTTAAGGGAAGATTAAAAGACAGTTGATGCTTGCTCTGCGTTTGTCCCCTGTGTGAAGTTAAGGTTGAGTATCTGGACACTGTGGCTTGTTGATGCTTCTCCAAACTGAGCGTGGCCCAGGCAGTAGTGCAGGGACCAGCTCTTCCTCCCATACCTTAGGGGAAAAACCTGCCTCTGGGGCAGCGTCCCCAAGGGAGCAGCAGGATGCCAGAGGAGCGTGCTCTGTTCCTCCCTTGTGTCCGTAGCTCGACGTCCCCTTCCTCCCAGTGAAGCGTTTCCGGCTGCTCTTCCCAATGTTTTTGCCAGTCGGCTCCAGCTGCGGGTCTGGGCCGGCCGGCTTCCCGCGGGCTGGCCCTGGGCCGCCTCCGCGAGTGAGGTCGCTGCCCCGGGATGTGGCAATATCCTCGGGGCCTCTTCTACTTACGTCTCCACGAGTGCCTTTTAATCGCTGTTTGTGCTTGTAGATGAGGAACAGATTAAAATCCCAAACACTGATAGGTTTTAAGGATACCATCTGGTTCTGACAGTTGCTGAGTGTTTCTGCTGGGAAAAACGAGCGCTCCCTGTCTCCGGCATCTCCGCTTTGCCTTGCAGTGCCTGTGTCAAGGCTGCTTTTTCCCCATCCCTGACAGAGTTTATGGAAGGAGATGTGTACAGGCCAGGGCACTTCAGCCTCTCCTGGGCTGAGCCACGTTGAACTCCAGGCTCCTTCATGCTCCTAGTGATCCTGGCCAGACCCACCTCCGGGTGCCCATCCAGACCACACTGACCCACGTGAGGATTTATTGGCACTGGGGCAGCATCACTGTGTGTCAGCAGAGGGCCTGGAGCATCGCTCGGCTCTGCCCGTGGGACGGGTGGAGGGCACGAGCAGCTGGGTCTGGCCCACTGTCCCCGTCGTGCTCCTCTGGAGCTGCAGTGAGGAGCAGGGTCTGCAGGGCAGGTCCCTCTGTACTTTCTGGTTGCAGTGGTGCTATCGTTGCCTCCTATATTAACTGGGCAAATCTTCCATGAGCTAAAGGAGGTTGTGAGCCCTCGTTGTCAGGGCTCAGAGCTACAGAAAGGGAATTTTGTTAGGGATGCAGTGATGGGTGAGCTGAGCTAGAGTGAGGTTTGTGCATGCGCAGGGGAGAGAGGAGTCTGTGACAAGAGATAACTTCTCTTTACCCAGGAGCAAGCTCAGATGTCCTCCTTGCCCTGGGATGGGCAGCCAGGAAGCTGCAAGGACGCTTGCGGGAGCATCGCGCAGGACGGTGCGTGCACGTGGTGGCTGCCTTGGCCGTTCGGAAGGGGCCAGGGACGCCTGTAGTATCAGCCGAAAGCAAGAGGAAATTTCCAGCCTTCCTGGCTGTGGAGCTAATCTGGGGCAGAGGAAGTCCGTGCCAGACTAGAAAACAAAAGAGTTGGTAAAAATAGCCTGGCAATAGTGCGTGTTAGTAGAAACCCTTGATTTTGAAGCCAGTTGCTGGGCCTGGATGCTTGATTCTCACCTGCAACCTGTGCCAAGCCTCTGAGATCTCTCTCTTCCCAGTCCCAGCTCTGCAGGGATTGAAGGAGATGCCGCTTTCTCAGCAAACACATGCGGTTTTTTTCCCCCCTCTCTTTTGCTCTGTCTTTCAGCAGTAGTCTCTACTGCTGCTACTAAAAACCCTTTCTAGAGCTTCCTGTAATGTATTTAATGCTCCTCCCCCTCGGGATATCCTGTATCTGTAGCCTGTGCGATGTCACCTGGCTCTCGCTGGACTGCAGGGACCAGTGAAATCCGAGTTTTCCCTTGAAATCCAGGGAGGGGAAGGAAGGAAGCTGCAGGTGATAAGGCGATCGGATTGCCCTGCCAGTCTGGGCTTGCCCAGCTAAGAACCATTGCAGATGCGTGTTTGCAGCGAGGCCCCTCAGCGGTAGCTGTGCTTGTGGTCTGCCAGGCCGAGGGGAGTCTGCCTCCTTGTGCTTCTTTGTCCGCTCCGTGCTGAGGTGTCCGCGAGGGCACGTGGACGGGGCGCTGTGGGACGGGTGCCTCTGGGAGGAGACGTGGCCTCCATCCTCCTCCAAGGGTCTCCTGGAAGAGAGCTCTGCCCCGGCGATGGGATTCAGACCTGCCCGTATGGACACAGTCGCTTTGTCTTTAGTCTCTGGGCAGCAAGATAGAGGTGATGTCGCTGTCTTCATAGAGCAGCCCTGAAGCAAACAGAAACACTAGCAAAAACCTCCACAAGCTGTAGCTTCCTCCTTCAGTCGCGTTCCTCTTAGCAGCTTTATTGGGAAGTTCCCTACTTTGAGAGGAGCCTTAACCCACTCCCTCCTCTGAATGTAGCCCCTTGCTTCCCTGGCTGCCTTCTTCCCTGCTTGGACTCGCTATGGGCCCATGTCCGTGGGGTGTTGGTCTAGCTAGGAGAGGTCCCTGGTGTAAGTTGGGACGGGTCAGGATGCTGTGGTGGTTTCGTTTCCCCCCTCATGCTCACACACGCAGGTTGATCATGCCATGGGTGGAGGTGTGAGGTCCGCAAGAGTGCTTGGGATTCGCATCCTCCTTTCTAGTTACCTGGTGTAAAGTAACACAGGATGCTCATGTGCCGAGTGACTGTGCAGTGGCAAGTTCTGGTTTGGGAGTGGGGAAAACTGGAAATACTTTTAAAATATGTATTTATATTTAGCTCTCTAAGGGAGTAGGTTTTTTAAAAAGGACTGTTAACATCTTGCAAAGCCAAAGAGCTTTGGAATTTGGGCTTCTTAGGTGTGGGTGTGCAAGGACTAGACATGCCTGGGGCCTGGTCTCTGCAATGGTGTGTTATGAAGGCAGAGCTTAAACGAACCTGGCGTTGCAAATCCTGTCACTAACAGTGCTGCAATTGCACAGAAAGCTGTGCAGGAGATGCAGAGCCCGTGTGCTCATCTCCGTGCGTTTCCATCCGCCTCCTGGACATGCTTTGCTCGAGTCTGCAGCTCCCTCTGCTGTCTCTGCCTCCTCTTGGCCTTTGCGCTACTGCTTGTAGTGCCATTTCCCAAATTCTCGTCCTCCTTCCCCGTTGGCAGATGCGCAGCGGTGCTGGGTGCTCATGTGCCAAGGAATTCTGCAGGCTCCAGTTGCCATCGTTGTCGTCCTTGCGTGGGATCAGGCCTGGGCACCGTGCGTTGGTCTCTCCCTGGGCGCTCTCCTTCCCGTGTGGCTTCAGCCACGAGAGGGCACCCGCAGGCCTGGCGGAGCCGTCCCTGTCCCCGGCTGGTTGTCACTGGCACCGATCTGCTGCCTTCTGCTCTTAGCCGGAGCTCACAGGGCTGGGCTTGTGCTCACCAGCCCTCTTGAGCACCAGGGCTTCACATACCATCCAGGCAGCTCCAAAGTTGACCAGCTGGGACGGCTCCAGCCACCTTCCCCATGTCCCCAGAGAGAACAGGAGCCTCAGCCTGCAGGAGGATTTCCTGAGCTCATCCTCTCCATCCCAGGCCAGACCAGAGTGCTGTGCGGAGCCTCATCTCCTGGCAGGCTCTTCTCGGCACCCGGGAATGCCCTGCTTTCCCATGCCATCCTCAGAGTGCCCCGAGCTCTCCGTGGTGTGAGTTTGAATAAACCCAGTGTCCTGCAGGACACCTGCCTGTTCAAAACCAAATATTTTCTTGACCAGGTTTGTTCCTGGTCCACCACAAACACAAGCTCTTGGTGCACTAGGGCACATGTAACTGGGTCATTTCAAACCCACTCACTTGACTCTGTGTCCGGGCATTCCCTGGGGCAGTTATTGTTTAACCACTGATAGGAAGCTGCAGTTTTGAAACCAGTGGGATGAGCTTTTCTCTTGGCTTTTTTACCTTTTCCTCCTTTTGAAGTATCGGGTTTTATTTTCCCCCCATCGATTTCAAAATAGAGGCCTGGGTGCTGGTGACATTGGCCATATTACTAGACTTCCCTAAGCTGAATCTCAAGGCTTCCTCATTCCTCATTTGCCTTGGTGTTCAAAGCCGACAATTCATTTTGACCATGAATAGTCTCAATTCCATGGGAAAACCTGGGGAGAGGCGGCAATTTGTGCACCGCTTGCTGTGCTGAGGGAGGACATTTGTCCTTCACGCCAGCTCCTGATGCCAAAGTCACAGGGCACATCCCTTGAGTAGGCTGGAGGGAGAAGCCATCAGGGTTTATCTTGGGCTCTTCTCCATCTGGGCCACAGGCCAACTTTGTCCATCCTTCTCGGTGAGCCCACAGGGATTTTAGTTCTGCGTCTGGAAGTGGCCCAGCCAGCGCCTGGTGAGGGAGGTGGGTGCCGCTTGGTGCTTGTGAATGCTGTTCTTGCAGAGCGCAGAGGGCTTTTGCAGTCCATGGTGTCTGAGAAAAGACCAAACCCGGGCAGAGCAGATCTGGTTAATGCCCCTTTTCTGGGGCAGCGCGGGGGGAAGGCTGACCTGCCCTCTGGGTTAAGCCAGCTGCCACAGCCAATGCTGAGAAGTGGTGGGAAGATGGAGAGCGAGTATTCAGGAGGGAATTGGGGACAGACCAAGGGTCTGATTTGTCTTGTGAAAAGATGGGGGTTTGGGAAATTTTATGGAGCAACCTCCTGAACGTGCAGAGTACCTTTTTAGAGCATAGGACATCTCATTTCTTCTGCTCCAGCAGCAGGTGAGCTGTAGCAGCCATGCTGTGGCTTTAGGATGTTTGGCAGTATGCAGGTCCTCTAGAAATGCCCTTCCCTGCCCCTAACCGGACACTTGGTTAGTATCAGGGTGGCACCAGGACAGGGCACTGGGGCATCCTCTGAGCCTCTTGGCTCCTGAGGTTTGCTTGGCACCTCCAGGGTCCTCCTACTGAGAATCTTTGAACCCTGTTGGTCCTGGATTGCTTCAGAGAGAAAGAAAAGAGAGAAAGAAAGGCACTAGCGGCGCGTGTCCTAGGAGGGTTTGAGCGTGGTGCGCGCTGCTGGCACGCGCTCTCTTGGAGCAGGCTATCCCGCTGTGCCCGGAATGCAGCCCGGAGGGAGGCTCTTTCCTTTGGAGCGGGGCAGACAAGGCTGGGCGCTGGGCTGCTCGGCGGGCTCCGCCGCGGCCCGGGGCGAGCGCAGCCCCATGGCGCGTGCCCACGGAGCAGCGGCCAGGAGAGCTCCAGCTGTTTTGCCTCTCGTTGTTTCGGGCATTCTTCCAAGACGGACGTCAGTGTCGGACCTGGGGGATGCCTGAGTGGCGGCTTCCTGACCCTGGGCGCTGCGGTCAGGCTGCGCCGAGGTGTGCAGTGAGAGGAAGCTCATTGACTTAATGAGGGCCCGCAGTGACGGGCCCGGCG
This sequence comes from Tinamus guttatus, assembly GCF_059628265.1. Classification (NCBI taxonomy): domain Eukaryota; kingdom Metazoa; phylum Chordata; class Aves; order Tinamiformes; family Tinamidae; genus Tinamus; species Tinamus guttatus. The sequence continues at coordinate 912,184 of NW_028289236.1, read as the reverse complement.
CGCGCAGCCCCCCTCCTGCCGCCCTCCGCTCCCTTCCGCACCAGCTCCTGGCCCCGCGCGTGATGTGCTGCCTAATCGCAGCAGAAGGGAAACTTTTTTTCCTTACTCTTCTCTATATTCATTTTTTTGATTTTCTATTTTCAATTTTACACTTTATTTTTTCAATTCTCCATTTTTTCTGTTTTTTATTTTCAAACTCATTGATTGAATTAATCAAAAATTTTTGATTTTTTTTTTTTGTATTTTGACTCTTCTGTTTGTTAATTTTATGATTTTTTTACATATACATGTTCTTTTACCAGCTCAGCATTGCGCTTTCATGCACTCGGTGTGCCCCAGTGCGGTGCCCACCCCCCTGCACCGACACGCTCCCGGGTGACGTTGGGAGGCTTGTTGGGGCTCGCGTGCTCCCTCCCACGCGCTGCTCCGCTGCGAGAGCAGCACGAGTCGGAGGACGATGCCCCGTGTCCCTCAATGGGGTCGGGATGGCATTGCCCGCTACTGTTATCCGGGCTCTGTAGCAGTCTCCTCCCTCTGCCAACATTGGGGAACCCACTGGTGCCAGCCATGGGAATCGCCACCCCGGAATCCTCCCCAGACCCCGGCGGCATTCCGGGCGCGGAGGGGGGCAGCATTCCTTGGCGGCGCCTTCAAGGGCCGCTTTGTGGCCAAAAATGAATCCATCCATTGTCGGGACAGCTTGAAGGACTGCTTCTTTGCCTTGCTCGGCGCCAGGGCTTTTCCTTCGTGTCCCCCCCGTATCCCTGCCAACCGCCCCTGCACTTGGCCAGGGCAGAAATGCTGCCGAATTGCACTTTTCTGGCTTTGCTGTCCGCCAGCCTGTGGTGAGGTAGGGGAAGAGCATCTCAACTGCACTGAGATGTGGTCGCCTTGGTGGTACTGGGGATGGGAGGTCTCCCCCTCCTCACCACGGTGCCCATGGAGCTCGGTGAGTCACAGATGTGCTCTTGGGGATGTGCTTTAGAGCTCAGCCCATCAACCTCGAGCTGCTCGAGGTACCTCGCTCTTTCTAAGGCTCTCATCCAGCAACAGCTGGAGATCTCCTTTAACTTGCATGACTGGGCTCTGCAAAACCACCCAGCTGTGAGCGTTCAGGGCAGCAGCGGCCGCAGGTCGCCCTGACTCACCAGCATGAGGAATCAATTTGGGTTCTGTCCAGGGGAAAAAAGCTTCGCTCTCCATCCATCCAGATGGCCTGGGAACAGGCCTGTCAAATGCTGTCCCCATCGTTGTCCTCAACTTCCCTAGCCTCCTGGTCAGGCCACAGCGGCTGGTGACATCTGGGGTGGTGACTCTCACTGAGAAACACCCCAGTGACCCTGTGGTACTTGGCTGGACACCACATACCCCGTGGGGCAGCTGTGCTTCTGCAGAGCTCCTTGGTGGAGCAGGTTTCATGGTACCCCCCCAGCTCTTTTGGCCCATGTGCCTGGGAGCAAAGGCGATCTGCTCTTTTGGCAGGGCTGCTTCAGGTGAAGGGTTTTTGTCAGTATTTCCCCCTCAACACTTTTCATGTTGCAAGAGATGGGCTGCAAGGAGAAACCATCCAGAACACGTCCTTGAGCAGGGAAGCACGTTCGGGTCCTGGTGTTCCTCCTCCGGCGGGGGGAAGGCGGCAGGGCCCCTTGCGGACGGGCTGCTTGGCACGGATGGGGTTACGGGGAGCGGCCCGTGCCTGGAGGAGCAGCCTGGCCGGGGTGGAGAGCGGAGCGGGGGGCCTGTCCCGACAGGAGGAGGCAGGTCCGTGAGGCAACACGCAGAGCTACCCGCGAGCTGCTCCCCGCGTGGCAGGGCCGGCCCGGTGGATGGTGCTGGGAAGAGGAAGCCTCTGCGTTGTCCACAAGCAAATTCCCGAATGGCGTTGTGTCACCTGGGAGCTATTTTTAAGAAGAAAGAAGTTTTCTTCTGGTCTCAATGGCAGGAAAGAAGCTTCGGGCCTTGGACTTTCTCACGCTTTGTGCAGCTCTTTCCCTTCCATATGGAAACTTTGCCATAGGGACAAAAATGCGTCCCCTATTAGATTAGCAGGAGGCCGTTTCATGGTTTGGGGAGATCTGTTCCACCAAATGCCCTTGTAATAACATTGGTTTTGGGGCAAATGAGCTGGCACAGCATCATTGCCCTGCTGACTAGTATTTTAATCGAAATGCCCATGTCATGCTTAAAAAATTAGGATGGAAAATGTTTTATGTAGCTAGAAGTTGTCTTTTTTTTTCATTCTTCATTCTTCTCCTGCATATTTTTTGCCTCTTTTTGTTGTTTTAAGTGATAGTGAGCTGCATTGTACTTTTGACTGTTTCCGTTTATTCTCTAAAAGTAGAGAAGAGGAAGAGCAAAATCCCTTCCTGCAATGTGCTGGCAGTGGAAATGCAGAGCAGGGGGTCTGCCCCAGGCCCAGGCTTTCCCAGGCAGGCAGCTATGGGGATGGGGGAAGCCTGAGAGTGCAGCCTCCCCCACAGCTCCTCATCTACAGCCTTTTAACATGTTGTTTGGAGAGTGCCTGAGCCACCAGTGTGCCTTGTCCATGCAGGGAAGCCACAGCTGAAGCCATCACTGATGTTCTCCTGGCCAGGACACATGGGTTGGGTGAGTCAGGTAGGATCCTGTGGATGGGCTGGCATGATAGGGAGAGCAAAGGACTTGGATCTTGGCACATGCTGGCCGGAGAGGTCAGAAAAGCCTGTTGCTGTCTTTATTCAGCTTGCTCCCCCGTGGCCAGCGGCTCTGCGAGCAGAGCAGTGGGCTTGGCGCCTTTCCTCTTGGAGGGGAAAAAGCCACTGCCGAGCTGCTCAGCAGAGATTTTTTCAAAGCTGGCGTCTGTCAAATGCAGTGGCTTTTTGAGTGCTAAAGGGTAGGACAGTGAGATCCTGGCTCCCAAACCCATCTGGAGCGGGATGTGAGCCAGGGAGGTTCACCTGTGCCCCGCCGCAGCTCCTGGCTCGCTTGGTAACATCTGGGGGGTCCTGGACATGTAGTGGAACCAGGAAAGTGTCTCAAAAGCTCTTCAGACTTGCTGTGTTTCCCAACAGCGGAAATCTTGGAAGGGTTTTCTGGGATGTTTCTCTTCTCTTGATGCCACTCGGGAATCATAACCCATGCGGGTTAGCCCCGAGCCTGGGGGCAGCGCTGCCAGCAGGTGAGGCAGATCTGTCCAGGGGCCGCGGGATCTGGGAGAGAAGGGTGTCAGAGCCGAATTGCAGTGGACCCTTTGGAGCCCTGTCAGGGCGGCCGCGTGACTCTTCCCACAGCGGGTCTCCCGACAGAATCCCACGGCGCAAGATTTTGGAGGGGAAGGCAGAGCGTTGACTGCCAGAGGGCTTCCTGGCGGGGCTCCTCCTGGAGAGGGGATGTCAGATGAGGACAGGAGCCGGCGGGGAGCGCGGATGGCTGCAGCTGGAGGCTCCTTGGCCGTCTGGGAAGCTGGCCTGACCTCCGAGAAGGCCGGAGCCGCCATGCGCAGGGGAGCAGGTTTCTGTGGGCTGCCCCGAGCTGGGCCAGGCAACAGGAACCGTGTCCACAAGCAGCCTGTGACCCCTTGTGTGCATGGGACAGCCTGTTCAATGGCTAGAGCTGCCACGGGGGGAAAGGTCGTCTCCGGGATGGATTTTGGGTAGGAAGGAGTTAAAAGCAGCTGCTGGCTGGTGCAGCACAGGGTGCGCTGAGGAGGAGGGAGCGCAGGGGCTGACCTGGCTGGGAGAGCTCTGGAAGGGCTCAGGTGGGTCCCTGGCCTCAGAGCCGTGTCACCCGTGCAGGGGACGTGCCTGCCGGGGGTGTCACGCGAGGGAGGCCGGCGCTGGGAGAGGAGGGCCCGGCTCAGCCGGCCCCGCGGAGCCACTCCTCCCGCTGCTCTGCTGGAGGGGTTGTGCAGGAGAGCTGGGGAGGAGAGACCGATGTGAGCGTCCGGGCGTCCGCGTGGGGCAAAACTCCTGCTTTGCCTTTACTTTTTTTTTTTTTTAATTATTATTATTTAATTTTGTTTTTTCTCTGGTTCCCTCTGTTTTCCTCTCCTCCGAATGGCTCCGGCTTCAGGCTGCCTGGGCTTTCTGCTGTTTCTGGCTTGTGGCTGCTACTGCGAAGCGCAGCTCCTGAACTGGTTTTGGGGTGGCTCCAGGCTCTCAAGGACACCCCTAGCACCTGCAGGGAGAACTGCTGCATCTGAGCTGGTGACGGGGCTGCTCTCCACTCCGACAGCTCCCCGGACGAGCAGCTCCCCGGGGATGGTGGCGCAGGATGAGGAGGGCTCAGGGGATGTCGCCAGCCTGCAGGGCGAGGAGCTGGGTGCTGGCACGATGGTGTCTGTGGGCAGTGAGAGCATGTTCAGCACGGTGGTGCCTGCAGGGGATGAGAGCGTGTCCAGCACGGCGGTGCCTGCAGGGGATGAGAGCGTGTCCGGCACGGCAGTGCCCACGGACAGCGAGAGCGTGTCTGGCATGACAGCGCCCATGGGCAGTGAGAGCATGTCCAGCACCACAGTGCCTGCAGGGAACGAGAGCGTGTCCGGCACAGCGGTGCTCACAGGCAGTGAGAGCGTGTCCAGCATGACGGTGTCTGCAGGGAATGAGAGCGTGTCCAGCACGGCGGTGCCCATGGGCAGTGAGAGCGTGTCCGGCGTGACGGTGCCCACAGGCAATGAGAGCATGTCTGGCACAGCGGTGCCTGCAGGGAATGAGAGCGTGTCCAGCACGGTGTTGCCTGCGGGCAGTGAGAGCATGTCCGGCACGGTGGTGCCTGCAGAGAACAAGAGCGTGTCCAGCATGGAGCTCCTGCTTGCAGCTGACGGCACCCGCGGTGGACTTGAGCCGGAGGACAGTGGTATCACAGGGACACCAGAGAGCACAGCACCACCGACGAGCATCGCTTCGACGGCAGCTCCTCCCAGCATGGCGCCCGAACGTGGGCAGGATGCGACCAGCAACTCCACTGAAAGCCCCCCGTCGACGACAGGACCTGAGCTGGTGCTCCCCGAGCCCACGTTGCCGCAGAGCGAACAGAGTGGGACTCGGGTGTCTTTGCAGAGGCCGGTGACACCCCGTCCAGGTAGTGCTCCTTTCCCTTTCCCACCAGGTGACGGTGCCCGCGAGCAGGTGGCACCTCCTCAGGAGCCCTTCCCAGGAGAGGGCTTAGGAAGCCCCAAAGCACAGCCGGCCCACGTAGCGCCTTTCAGGGCCCGACATGGAGCACCGGCCATGCCACGCGCTGCAGAACACCTGGAGCTGTCCCCTCGCGCTGGCACGCGAGACGGGCCGCCCCGTGCTGCTCCAAGTGCCACCCTGCCAGGGGACCAGAGCCTGAAACGTAGCAGCAGCAGCCAAGTGTTGCAAGGCGCTGGACGACCGGCTGGCCGCTGGGGGCTGGCGCTAACTGGTGTTAACGGGACCCGAAGGCCTTCTGCTCCTAACGGGAATGCAACTAATGACGTGGACTTTCCTCCTGCCGATAACTCTGATCCTCTCGAGTTTGATTTACTAACCTCCACTCTGCGACTTTATAGTAGTAACGGTGCTGGGTTTGCTTCCTTCTTTCCCGGACTGACGCCAGAGGCCGGTCGCTGCCTGCCCTTCCCAGCCCACCTGCCCTCCTGTGCCATTTTGGGCACCAAGCATTTCAGATTGCCAAATTATCTCGGCCACGGCAGCGAGGTGGAAATTCGGGATGCTTTGCATGAGTGGGAGGGGCTGCTTAAATCCCGGTGTCACCGCTACTTGGAGTGGTTTCTCTGCTTGCTCCTGGTCCCTGGGTGTAACGCTTCTGTCCCCATAACCCCCCCTCCGTGCCAGGGCTTCTGCGAGGCCGTGAGAGACCTTTGCTGGATGCACTTGGCCGCTGGGCACCTGCCTCTGCCATGCGACTCGCTGCCTGCGGAGGACGGAGGGTATTCTTGTGTCTTTATTAACGTTTCTGCAGGTAATGTGGCTGGGTAATCTCTGTTTTTGTGTGTGTGTCCCTCCCCAAGCCCCAGCAGGTAAGATACCCTGTGTTTTCAGGGTGTTTGAGGGTATGTATCCTTTGCTGTGCTTTCCTGGGGGCAGGTTGGAGCTCATGATACAGCAGGTACCTGTCCCCCCAGAAGACCTGGCTTCTCAGCAGGCTAAGATCTGGGAGACACTGTAGCCTCTCACCTTGCTCCTGCATCACCCCTTTGCTCATCTCTGCTTGGGTCATCATCTCCCCACGATGCAGCTTTGGTGCAGACTCTCCCCCATTTCCTTCAGGCAGTGGCAGGGTGGGTACGCGGGCATAGAGAGACAGGGCAACTAATTCAGACTCTCCCCCATTTCCTTCAGGCAGTGGCAGGGTGGGTACGCGGGCGTGGAGAGACAGGGCAACTAACTCTGATTTGGGGGAAAATCACCCTGCAATGTGGGGGGTTGCGGTGCTGCCAGGTAGGTTGTGCCGGCTGGAAAGCAACAAGGGATGATTTTCCCTTGTCGCTGTGCGGTGCTGCTGAGACCTCTGTCCAAATCCCTGTCCGTCCAGCGTCATCTCTTCCACGTAGCGACTGCTCTTGGTTTCTGGCTCCCTCTCCCAGGCTGAGCATCCCTGTCCTGTCCTTGGGGTGCCCCCTGAGCACACGTGGCAGCTTTGTGTCCATGCCTGTGTCCAGGGCCGGTTTGCAGGCAGCATTGCCTGTCACAGTGATATGACCATGACTTGAGCTATTGCCTGTCTTGGGGGTCCAGGGATCAGGAAAGCAGAAATTTGCAGCATATCAAGTCTCCTTTCACCTTGGGAGCCAGGCGTTGGCAGAACTGGGCTTGCTTGGCTCCATTGAGCTTCCCAATGGGCATGTGTTTGGGTCAGCTCTAGCTTCCCTGCAGCTGAGCTCGGGTTCTGTTGCCTTTGCTCTGGGAAGTGCCAGGCTCTTCCCTGTGCCCACCTGACCAGTTCAGCATTGGGAGCTGACTCGGTCTCACCGCAGAGCAGCCATGGCATTGGGGATACTTCAAGGTGACCTTCAGCAGGCGCTGAAGGAAGTGCCTTGTGGGCTGGGGTGGGGGCTGTGACCCTGCATGCACATGCATGTGCTTGCTCTTCTCTTCTCAAGCTGCCCAAGCACCTTTGCCTCGGGGTTAATGATTTACATGCGGCTAATGTTTGATCCCCTCTGCTTGGAACTCAGTTTTGTGCCCAACTTCCGTTGTTGGGTGATTTTGACCCTTTCAACATTCAGACAAACTCACTTTACAGGGGAGAAGATAAAGGGGAAGACAGACTGTGGATGCTCTTCAGAGCAATAGGAATGTGTGTCCAGGTGTCAGAGCAGAAATGATTGTTAAGGAAGCAGAACGTGCTGGGAAAATGGGGCAGGAATGGCACTGGAGTGCTAGGTAGTACCTTCATTTTCCACCAAAAGTGCTATTTGTTCTCCCGGGACTTCTGGGTTAACACCCAGCACACTGACTCCTGGCTACCGTTAGGCATGGTAGTCCAGCTCTGAGCAGTGCATAACTGGACCAGCCATCATGTTCAGAGGAGCCTTTAGCGCTCTTATTTAATGGATTTAGAGCAGCTCTCAAACATTTTGGGGAGGCATCTTGCTGTGCCCGGCCTCGCTCTGCCACTCTCCCTGTGTGTTTCTCCCTCCTGATGTCCTAATGCTGACGTGCTGAGATGAGCTTCTGAATGAGGCTGTGTTCCCGCAGCAGAGCCTGGTCCTGCTGGGTGAAATCCTGGGGCTGCCAAGCTCAGATGGCCTCGAGGCTGTCTTGAAAGGCACCCGCTGCCCTCAGAGAGGTGATTAGTGGGGACCAGCAGACAAGGGATGCACACATGCAGGGAGGATGGCTCCCCCGGGCCCTGACCCCTCCGCCCTGGCTGTTAAAGCAGCACTGTTTGCCGGCAGTCCCTCAGGGTGACACGAGGGCGTCACCAAAACGCTCGCCTGGAGTTCCCAGACACTCGGCAGCAGGGTAGCCAGAAGGCCCGTCGAGGCTCGGCGCTGTCTGCCGTCCCGAGGAGGCAGGCGGCAGCGCGGGGCCGTAGCACGCTGTGCTGCGCAGTGCTGCGCGGTGCTGCGGGGTGCGATGAGGGGCTTGAGAGGTGTCCGCTCCTGCTCGTGTGGGTCCCTCTGCCGTCCTGGTGGTGCTGAGATGCTTGGTGTGGAGAGAGGGATGCGGAGCAGCAGGACAGCACGTGTCGGGGCCTGACCGAGGTGCCGCTCTTTCCGTGTCCTGTCCTAGGTCAGCGCCTTCCAAGGACCGGCGGCTCGGAGCCGGGAGCCATCCCTGGGGAGGGTTTACTGCAGGCTGAAGTGAGTGCTCAGTTCCCAGGTTCCTCTAGGGACATAACAGCGAGGTGCTTTAGCCGAAAGCGGAGGGATGCGGTTGGCACCTGCATCAGGCTGGAGACGTCCCCGCAGAGCCGCTCGGCATCCCACGGATGTGCCCGCTGCCCGAGGGCTTTGCCTTCTCCTCGGCGCCAGCTCTGCGGCCACCCCACTGAGGGCAGCGCTAGAAAGGGCCCTGCTGCCTCTACCAAAAAGCCCTGCAGCATCCAGCAACCCCTCAGGTTGGCTGCAACAAGATCCAGCCTGGAGCCCATGGAGGTGTCTCCTGTGGTCTGAGGCAGGTGCTGGTGGTTGGCCCTGGGGACAGGGGGGACTGATGTGAGTGGGATATTTGGTCTGTGCTGCTTTCCATGAGGCTCTGGGTGCTGTGGCTTAAAGGGCTCTGGTTTGGAAAGGGGCTGTGCGTGGGTTTTCTCCCGTGCACAGCCAGGCGTTTCAGCAAGTCGGGACCTTGCAGCAAGTCAGCCCTTGGATAATGGCACTGGCTCAGGGGCAAAATAACTGCGCCATATCTCATTTCTTGCTGGTATTTGTTCTTGTAACACTTCCAGCTGCTAGAGGCCAGAGCACAATATTGCATTGTAGTCAGCAGCGCTGGAAGAGTCTCGGGTTCGGGCCTGGACGAGGATTTCTCGCTGGCAGAGGGCCCGTCCCGCCCTGCAGCCGCTGGCGCATCCAGGCGCGTGTCCCGGTGCGCTGGCGCAGCCCCAGCCGGTCCCTTGCGGGCGCCTTGCCGGCGTGAGGCCATCACAGCGACGGAGCCTCCTTTCCCGCCGTGGGACCGGAGCCGTCGGTGTCCCTGTTTGGTGATGGCACCGGCTCCAGGACATCGAGGCCTTTCCTGCAGGCTCTGGGACCCCTTGCTCTGCGGTGGGCTGGGAGGGCGCCCAGAGGGGCTGTGGGGCCCAAGTGAGGGGGCCGGGCAGCTGAGCAGGGTTATCCTCGTTCTTGGTAACTGCGTGTGCGGAGGAAAGACAAGGCATGTGGGGCAATGGGACACTGATCACAGAGCCCAGAGCAGCTGTGAGCTCTGGTGCCTTTAAGTGACAGGGACGGTGGTCCAGCGCTGCTGGCCGAGATTGATTTTTCCCCCAGACTCTCTTGCTGGAAAGAGCCCGTTGATCTGGTTTGAGGGATCTCGGGGCGCTCGCAAAGCTGCAGCTCGCAGGGCCGTGCGCGTCCCTCCCGCCGTACGCGAGCTGCCTGAGGTCACGCAGCAGGACAACTGGCTGCTCCCTGCGCGGGAGGCAGCCTTGGCTCTGCTGCACACAAGCCTCCTGCCAGCACAGCTTTCCTGCAAGTTGGGTTGGGATCCTTATGCCTCCAGGGCCTGGTACCTGCCAAGAGCATCACCCTTTGAAGGGGGGCATCCGTTTGAAGGGGTGTCCCATTACCGCCTGCTCCCCAGGCTCCCTCCAGCTTTGCATCCCTGACCCCACATTTGTTTGCATATTGTGCATGGGAAAGACGCAATCTGTTGTCTTTGAGAAACCTTCTTGTATCGTTGCCCGGCTCCAGCTCCAAGCCAGGGAACAAGCGGTGCATTTGGAGAGGAGCAGAGGGGGGATCCCTGAGCCAGTTAAAACACTAGGGAAAACATGATTGCAAATTGCATTGCTAACAAAAGCCTCTTTCAGCCTTCCTCACCAAGGCTCAAAGGCAGAGGATAGGTTGTCCGGATGCAGACGTTGCAACAGTCGCTCTTAGACCCATCTGAGCCTGTCCGGACCCGTGGGAGGAACCTCGAATTTCCTCTAGGCTTAAAGCTGTTCCGAGTTTGGCTGCCTCCGACCCAAGATAAACCTCCTTGCGGCATCCCCGCAGCCTCGCGGGGCTCGCTTGGCCGGCGTTCCCTCCTGCGTGCCGCAGGGACGGCCTGTGGCGCTGGACGGCGCGGAGCTCGCCGCAGCACGGGCGCTCCTGGGCTTGCGTGACATTCGCGTGAGGTTTGTGTAAAGGACAGGGGCCGCAGGAGAGCACTGGGGTCCTTCCCTGTGGCGTGGGGTGACGATGCTCCCCTAGGGAAGCCCGATCTCGTTGCAGGATGTTTGAAGCGGATGCAAGACAAGGAAGGAGGTTTCCTCACACCTGGGTGCTCAGTTTTGGGGTAACAGTTTTGGAGTCAGTCGCTGATGACTTGTGGGGGATTTGGGGCGGTGGGATACGGAACAGATTCCAAGCTGTGCACCCAGACGGGGAGAACTGAAGGTTTTCTGGTAAGGAACCCCCTCGGTTGCACTAATCCCCAGTATTTCCAGCATCCCTCCTGCCGCCCTGTCATGGGGCCAGCCCCGGCCTTGGTGACTCAGCAGCCGTGGGAGGGTGGGGATGCTCTGCCTGTGCTGGGTGGACTCCTGCCAGCTGTGCAGGTACCTCCAGGCGCTGGAAGAGGCACCAGGGGTTTTGTCTCCTCCCACTGTCCCAAAAGACATGTTTTCCTTCTGGGCTGGGCAGGGTTGGGCTGATTTCTTCTTAAATTTTAAGAGCTCTAGAGGAAAATACCTGACTGCAGAGCAGCGTGTAGGTTCCTGGCCTCCTCCACCACTGCCTGATGGCTTCTCCCTGGGCTCAGCACACCTCTGCTCTGCAATCCCCTCACTTGTTGTGACAAGGAGCAGGGAAGGGGTGGGGGACATTGAATTTTCTCAGCTCTTGCCAGAAGCTCCTCTTATTCCCACCTTGGGGATGGGGGGCTGCAGCTGACACCAAACTTCCTGACTGGCGGGGCTAAGTTAGGTCCAGGTCCTGACCTCTCTCCAGCTTCTGGGTTCAGGCTCTGCTGGTTGGACTGTTTCTTCCCAGAAGTGGCAATGACCTCGAGAAGAAAGCTGGCAGAGATGGGGACCGTGCGGACTGCGGGGCAGCGCGTGTGCAGGAATTGCTGGTGGATTCCCTTGCTCCTGGGAAACCTGGAGTTAAAAAGCACCAGAGTAAAACAACCCCGTTGGCACCAGCCCGAGAGGTTGACATAGGAAAGGAAGAATCCAGCACCCGTTGTGTGGGCGATGAGGATGTGTGTGCTGCCAAAACAACAGGAGTTTACATACAGAGGGCTGACTTGCGTGGCCAGATGTTCAGCTGTGCCTGGTAGGAGAGACCGTTCTGACCAGAACTCCCTAAAGTGCCTTGAGAAAAAGAGTCAGAAAAGAAGCTGATCTTAAAATTGAGAGCATCTGGGAAGCTGACTGGGCAGAGATGGGGAGCGTCAACCCGAGACGCTTTCCCAGGCAGTGCAATGGGAGCTTGCTAGTGGGAAGGCTGTGATTTATTCCCAGCAAGGATGACCCTGCAAGCTGCTCCGCAGCTGCACGTCCCGGAGCCTCCCGTGGGGTGGGATCACGTGGGGGTCGCCGTGACCCCCGCAGAAGGCGCAGGCGGAACGCGGCGGCCGGTTGCCTCCGAGCGCTTGGTGCTGCCCCTGGGGCTGGATGAGAGCAGGGGCCATGCGTGTCCTCTTGGTGCACGGGCGCACGTGGATGCGAGTTCTGCAATGGGAGATGCTCGGGGAGCCTGCAGCGTCTGCGCTGTAACTGCCACCCTCCTGGTGACCCGGTGCCACGTTCATGGTTGGCAAAGAGCTGTCTGACACGATGGGGTCAAGGGAGATCCTCAGCAGAGGTCTCTAGTCTCCTTGCGAGAGGAACTTGCATTTTCCATCCAACCCCCAGATCTCCTGTAAGTCTCTCCGCTGTTTGCTGTGTAACGAAGCCCCCAAGACCAGGGGCAACCTACGACTGGGGGATGCTGATGTAAGGATGTCTTCCTTGCCAGCAGCTGGGCAGTGCTGGCAGGGAAAGTGAAGGGAGAGCCAAGTCCTGCTGTTTGGCCTGCCTTGGGTTTGCTTGTATTCCCTGGGTGGTTAGGAAGTTATCCTCCATGGTTTTTAATGGTATCCTCATGAATGAGCCGTGCTGGGACTCCTGGAAGCTTGGACCTGCCAAAAAATACAGCAGTAGGCCATGCCGCACATTTGCAGGAGCATGGGAAGATGCCCATTTCCTCACGCATCCCGCGGGATCATCCCAATGCTGGTCTTTTCCGTGACGATGCACAGGCCCTCGCAAGGCATCGCGTTCCCGGGGTTCGCTCCCAGTCCCACTGGCCGTACGTGCCGCACGCAGCACGTCTGAATCGGCGCGGGCAGAGGCTGGCCAGGGCCACGGCAGCAGCCTGCGCAGAGGCAGAAAGGTCCAGTAGGCCCTGGAAGGGCTGCAAATTGTCTATGGCCCTCGGGAGACCTGAGTCTGCTCTCCTCCTCCCATTCCCACATGTAAAAATTCCTCTTGCTCCTTGGGGAAAATCCCTGCCTGTCATCATGTAGCTTTGGAGGCCAGACAGTGGGGCGGTTCGGATGAGCCCTGGGAAGGTGGGGCAGAGGAAATTACTGAAAAGCAGCATCTGGGGAGCACAGGGTCAAAGCTGTTCAGGCAACAGGGCTGAAGCTGGGGGTGAATTTACTGAATATCAAAATGTCTCTTTAGAGATGATGAACATTGGTGTCACTTCAGTGACATATATATATATATATATATATATATAGCTATTATTTAATTGGTTTGAAAGGTTTGAAAGAATGAAGATGAAATGAGCATTTGAATGAAATGTTTCCTTCGGCTAGATGGAGTTTTTGGGTTCAGCAGCTGATACGTAAAATGGAGTTCATCATGGCATGACATCCCTGGTCTTGGGCCTGGCAGTTTCCCTCTCCTTCACATGTCCCTGGAGCTGCAAAAGTGGGTCCCATAAAGAGGTCGCATTAGGAGGGCATGTTGCCTGGTGTGGGAAGAGGGTGGCCCTCAGTTGTCCTTCCAGAGGTGATGCGCTCTGGTCCAGCAGGTGAGCTGGTGTGCTGAAGTACCCAGGACACTAGGAGAAAGGAGACCTGCTAAGGGGTGTCCGGGTGAGGGTGTGTGACACCATCAGGCCACCATCATCTTTCTCTTCTCTTGCAGAGAATTTGAGCACAGAAGTCAGCCTGCTGGAGCTGATCGGAGACCCCCCACCAGAGGAGATCCAAAAAATTTACGGCCCCGACAACAACCCAGGCTATGTCTTTGGACCCAATGCCAACACAGGCCAGGTGGCCCGGTACCACCTGCCGAGCCCCTTTTACCGGGACTTTTCTCTCCTGTTCCACATCCAGCCCACCACCCCCCGGGCCGGCGTGCTCTTTGCCATCACAGACTCATTGCAGAGTATCATCTATGTGGGCGTCAAGCTCTCGGAGCTGCGGGCGGGTAAGCAGCAGATCATCTTCTACTACACAGAGCCAGGCTCCAAGAGCTCCTACGCGGCGGCCACCTTCGCCGTGCCCACCCTGCTGAACCAGTGGACACGCTTCGCCATCAGCGTGGAGGAGGACGAGGTCGTCCTCTACCTGGACTGTGAGGAGCACGAGCGGGTCCGCTTCGAGCGCTCCCCGGATGAGATGGAGCTGGAAGATGGTTCTGGGCTCTTCGTGGCTCAGGCTGGAGGAGCTGACCCAGATAAATACCAGGTAAGGCCTCAGCTTGCCCCATATCAGTTTGAGAGAAAACTTGTCTGAAACTGAAGAGCTGTGACATTAGGCTATGCTGAACCTTGGATTTCTGTGTGCCCAGAGGTTAAGCCAGTGAATGTGCTCTTGTGATCATTGCCAAGGAAGCCTGGGGAGGGTCACGATGGTTTTTGATGCATTAAACTTTACCTTCTTGTGTCTCCTCAAGGGTAAGCTTGCAAGGAGGCTGGAAGGACGGGTTGGGGTTGCATTGCTGCAGTCACCATTGCCTGTACTTGCTTTAGCCACTGGTAGAGCAGACATGGGGGACAGCGCAAAGAGTCTATTTGAATCTCCACTTTGCTAAAAATACCCATGTTCTTTAATGTCTGTAGATTTGGCTGGTAAAATACATCTCTTAGCTGGAAAAAAATGTTTGGGCCCAAGCATATCTTTGCTGGCTGACTTTGAATGGTATCTTCAGGAAAACTTTTGAGAGCAGGCAGAGAAGGTGATAGCTGAATCCATGATTTAAGAATGAGTTATGTTTTAGATAAGATTTATGGAAAGTGTGTGGAAAATGCACCACACTTGAACGAACATGGAAATCCCCCTACAATAATGAGGAAAGTAGAATTCAAGACTGCTCTTTGTCTTAGATTGAGCTGCATGAGAGCAGCTCTAAAGCAGGGAGCTACGCTTTCCCATGGTGCCTGGGCTTTGCAAATTGCATTTCTTAGCTTAAACATTGTCTTGACCAGTGGCCAGAAACGCTGCAGTTGTGATTCAGCTAAACCAAGTCGTGGGGGAGAGGCTAGAGAAAGTTCCCTCAGGAAAGAATTAATCATTGATGGGTTGAGGACCAGATTACTCCGGGATTGCTGTCTCAGTGTGGCACTGGCTCCTGGGTCTGGAAATCAAGGGTCTGGAGAGCAATCTTTAGCCTGCCAGGACAGCCAGGCCACTGACACAGAAATGCCTTGTTCCTGTATTGGAAGGTGTTTGGGACAACACCTGCCTGGTTTTGAAGGCAAATGCAGAGAAATAGTCTGGAGCAGAGGCCAAAACACTCATATGTTTCTAACACATGGTGGGTCTGGCTCAGAGAGGAAGACTATGAGCAAGTGAGCATGAAAAGTACCCACTCCCAACACTTGTTCCATTATAAACCAACCCAACTTGTGTTATCTGGAACTAACAGGGCGTAGAGCTGATTAAACCTGGCTGCAGGACAAGTCACAAATAGAGCTGCTAATGGGCAGGCTGACTGCTCCTGGCAGGGTCTCCCTGGGGTCTGTTCTTCCTCTGGTCATAGCTTAGCGGTTCTGTCAGTGATGAGGGCAGTGGGATAAAACCTGGAAGGGTGAAGTTTGCAGGCAGTGCAGAAGCCCTTGGGATGGCAGATAAAACAGGAGGTTACCATTATCAGGGACACGGGCTGTAGTCCGGTAGGAGGATTTGATTGCAGCTGAATGCCAGATAAGACCAATGGGACCAAGAATGTTGGCTGCTCCCTTTATCTGGGCTGCTGGGTCCTTACAACTATCCCTCCAGGGGATGTTTTGGTTCAGGGCTGGAAATGGATTATTTCTGAAGCTTCCTGTGAACCCTGGGACCGGAAAAGCAAATGGTAAGTGTTACATTTATCAAGGCACAGACTGAGAAGCAGCTTAGGCTTGATACTGGTGCTTGGCAGGAAGGAGAGGATTTGGTCACCAGGGCTGGGAAGCTGGAGGAGGCTCAAAACTCACCCGAGGAGTGTTTGCTGTGGGCTGGTTCCATAGCCCTAACTGCATTCCAGTAGAGATTTCTATCCCAAAAGACTTTCCAAAGTAGCAGTTTTGGCGGAAGGGGCCGTTGGGACTGCACAGGCATTCTGAAAAGCCTTGCACCGAGTGCTCTTGGAGGCGCAAGGCTGCCTGTTCCTGGTGTGTCCGGCGGGATGCCAGGCGAGTTCCTTGGGGCAGGCCGCTTTCAGGAAATGCGGTTGCAGAAACATGCCCATGGGGCTGTTTGTTTGCTGAGCAGATGCAAACAGGAGCATGAGCCCGGGTGCGTGAAGGACGAGGCAGAGCCACGTGGTTATTGTCTGGAGCTGCCATGAGAGTGTTAGACCTGCTCCTTGCAGCCAGCCTCGCTGGCCTCATAGCTGCCTCTCACTTTTGTTTTCTTAAAATGTGTTTCCTGAGCACGGATATCTTCCCTGCACACGGGGTGCTGTGCTTTCAAGTGAATCCAAATATTATTTTAGGTGTCTCATCTAGAGGGAGAGCACAAGCAGGACGTTGCCCAGGCAGTTATCTTTCTTCTCCAAGCTCGCTAGCGAGCACGGCTTCCGCTGTGGGCTGGGTGGCCCCTGGCAGGGTGGTTTGCTCTCCGCTTCCCTGTGGAGATCAGGTGGCCGGGCCAGATTGCAGCTCTGCAGCTTGGTCTGGGAAGGTCCTGGGAAGGTGAAGGGCAGCAGTGTGCCCTGTTCATCCCTGAGCAATGTGAAGGACCTGGCATGGGGTGAGTGTTGCAACTTTGCCCAGAGATGCCCAGGATAACCTTCATTCTTCATGGAAACATGTTTTCAGGCTGGTACCTGAACATAACCCCCCTGTTTCGATGAGCAGGGTAGGGTCATAACTCAGTTGCTCCATGGTTCATCAACAGCCGCGCTGTTTCTGCTCATCTCTTGTGTTCCCAAGGCTCCTTTGCTCCTGGAGAGCTGTTATATGTTCCCTCTATAGCCAAGATCATTTAGCTGAGTCTTCCTTGGAGGAGAAAGGGAATTAAAAATGAAATGCTCACACGTTTTCTCACACATGGGGTTTATTCCCAAAGAGAAGAGGTGCTTACGGTGCATTCCGCTTTAAGGCGAAGACCTTGCTGGTCCCAACGCCCTCACTGCTACTTTGCCAGCTCCAGGTTTGCCATGGGACCGGCCTGTGGAGTCCTACGAGGGGATGCTCCTCTCCTAGTTGGCTTTGGTAGCTCAGCTGTGGGGCCATGTGATTATGTGATTTCCCAGAAGCAGCTTTTTCTAATGAAAGACTTTGAGTTGCATTGTGTAAAGAGTTTGCATTGTATAAATAAGTGGTTGGACTGTATACAGTCCTTGCAAAACCCAAATAAATGGTGGGGAAGTGTGGATTAACCTAAGAAACACAAAATCAGGGCCGCGCTGGGCTGCAGGGCTGGCCAGCAGTCCTTTCTTTGGAGCAGCGAGGTAGCGAGGAAGTGCTTTTCCCCATGCCATGGAGAAGGGGAAACGAGGACCACGTCCAAAAATTCCCAGCAAAAATGTTTCTCTCTGGCTGCCTTGATCCTGGCTGTGACCTCTGCTCGGCCGGCCTGGTTTCGGAGGAGGCAGAGGAATTTTTCTCATGGGTTGTGCCCCGTGTCGTGGGGCTGCATCTGTGACGCTCCTCGGTGTGCTTCGTCCTAGGGGGTGATTGCCGACTTGAAGCTCAAAGGAGATCCCCGGGCAGCCGAGCACCAGTGTGAGGAAGAGGAGGATGATGCTGAAGAGGTGAGTGCCAGGTGGCTGCCAGACCTGGTCGATGTGTGTTTTGGAGGTGAATTCCTCGTTTCTTGGTGTTGAATAAGGATCTCATCTGCCTCTCCAACATTGCTGGGGCCTGGGGTTCCTCCAGGGGAGGAGAGGACCTGACACCCCACTGATCTTCTCTGTTTCTTCCTGGACCAACGTAGGTCTCGGGAGATTTTGGCAGCGGAGCCGAGGATGGACGCCATGCCTTGGGAAGAGACAGGGTGAGCTGGTGCTGCAGGGCGTTGCCTTTAGCTGCAGGGTGTTGGTGGCTGCATCCAGGTGGCTCCTCAAGCCCTGCAGATGCTCAGCTATCTGCTGAGTAACGCTGTCCTTCACCAGCGGTGCTGCAAGCTCATACTCTGCGAGGCCTTTGCAGGGAGGCGGTCCGTGGCCGGATCATCCAGTAGCCCGTGGGCATGTTCTCATTTCAGCTGCTGAGCCTGGATGGCTTCCCGCTCCTGGCTGTACGGAGGGAATAGCTAAGCCTCCCTTTTCCCAGCTGTGCATTAGGCCCTGGAAGCGTGCCGTTGGCGCGCTGGGAGCGCACATCCCAATCCAAACAGCGTCCGGCCGCGGAGGCAGTGGGTGCCGTGTGAGGACGTGAGAGCGAGCCGGGCGGTGGTGGCTCTGGAAAGGACACAGTGTCCGTGCAGGGCTGCTGGCGGTGTGGCCACAGTGCGGCTCCCGGACCTGCCGTCGCACGCCACCCTCCTGACGTGGCAGTCCCTGCATTCCCACCATGGCCACGGTCCCAGGGTGTCCTGTGGCATCGCTGTGCCTGCGCTTTGAGAAGGAAGCAGAGAAATCCAGGGAGAGGAGGTGCTGCCCATAAAACCCTCCCAGCCAACACTTTGCACTCCCCGTTGCAGTCTGGAGGGTGAAGGTTGGCTCATTCAGCCGAGGCCAAGTGCAGAGGCAGACAGCTAAAGCACTTAACTCCTGGGAGAAGCCTGCAAAGGCTTTTGACTACCGACACGTTTCAGGCAGGATAGTTATCTTGGAGATCTGTCCTTGTCCAAGGTCCCTCCAAGGCTGTTGGCCCCTGCAGCAGGGACATGCCTGTGCCCAGTACCTCTCCTGTCATGGGTCTCTGCCACCCTGCGTCCATCTCTTGGGCCAGCAGCTCTGCTCTCACACACTCTCCTGCTTCCCTGTGCACAGGGTGTCCCAGGGCTGGTGGATGCTGTCCCTGTCACCTCTCCGCCCGTGGCTGCGGGCAGCGTGCCGGGCATCGCTGCGGGATCCCTGCCGCAAGCGGAGCGCCCCAGGACAGAGGAGATGCTGCGGGCAGCTGCAGGAGGTAACGCGGCTCCGGCCGGGTGGCTTGGCCCCTTTGCACCGGCCAGTCCTAGGAGGACCGTGGCAGTGGCGATGTCCCCTTCTCCCTTCTTGCAGGCGCTGGTGCCAAAGGCGAGAAGGGGGAGAAAGGGGAACGTGGCCCGAAAGGGGACTCGGGAAGTGGCGGCGTCTCGGGGACGGGCGGCGCCAAAGGTGCAAAGGTTGGTGCGAGAGGGACATGTGGCCCCGGGCAGACACAACACCGCGGGGGCTCAAGCATCCCCGTGCTGTGTCTTGGTTTGACATCTGTCCTTCCGCTTGTCTGTTCTGCAGGGAGAAAAAGGTGATGCAGGCATCAAGGTGAGCATTGGTTAGTGGGGAAGGGGGGCTCATTCAGGACTAAGCTGGGGTGCACGGGGACCTACCACCATGAGCTGGGTACAGGGAGATGCCTTCCCCTTCCTTCTCCAGGGCAGCGCCGGGTTTGGCTACCCTGGCTCCAAGGGCCAGAAGGGTGAACCTGGCGAGCCCGGCCCCCCCGGGACTGCTGCGCTTCCCCCCGGCGGCTCCGGCGCAGAGCGGCTCAACGGACCACCAGGACCCTCCGGTCCTCCGGGACCGCCCGGCAAAGACGGAGCCCCCGGCAGAGATGGAGAGCCTGTGAGTAAATCCGTCCCTGTGCGGAGGAGCTGCCTTCCTCTTCCTCCTCCTCTCCTGCTGCGTTCCCACGCACTGATTTTCCCCTCCGCTCTCCCTAGGGCGATCCTGGCGAGGATGGCAAACCCGTAAGTGCGCAGGGGGTCGAGCAGGGGCAGCTGTGACTCCCCCACTGCTATCAATCACTCACCTCCACTCTTCCCTTGGCAGGGGGACACGGGGCCCCAGGGCTTCCCCGGGACACCGGGAGAGCCGGGGATGAAGGGTGAGAAGGTGAGTGGCGGTGCAGACAGCCAAGCTGCAGTGATGGTCACCACCTCAAGCGTCTCAGTGATGGTCACCAACTTCCCTCTCTCTCCTCTGTGCCAGGGTGATCCTGGAGTTGGCCCCAGGGGCCCACCTGGACCACCGGGCCCCCCTGGACCACCTGGACCTTCCTTCAGACATGACAAGCTGGTAGGTGGGGGTCTGTGACAGGGCACGGTGACATGGGGCAGCGTCCCTGTGCTGCCTAGATCCCCTCTCCAATGTTGCACCTTTGGCCTTCACTTCCAGACCTTCATCGACATGGAGGGCTCCGGCTTTGGTGGCGATCCAGACACCCTGCGGGTGAGTCCCTGGGCGCCGGACCCCCTTTCCTGTCCTGCTGAGGAGGAGTTGGTGGGGTCACCCTCAGCCATCGGCACCTTCTTGTGTTGCAGGGTCCCCGTGGGCCACCTGGGCCCCCAGGGCCTCCCGGCGTGCCCGGCTTGCCAGGGGAGCCGGGACGATTCGGCATGAACCGCACGGACCTGCCGGGACCACCAGGGCTGCCGGGCCGAGACGGGAGCCCTGGGCCACCAGGGCCAGCGGTAGGTGCATGGGGGAGCCATCCCCGCAGCCGGGGGGCTGGGATAATCCACTGGAGTGATCCGAGGGGCTCCGTGCCGTGGGGCTAGGAGGACCCAGCGCTGTAGCCTCTCACTGTGCTGATGGCGGCTCCTCTTCCAGGGTCCTCCAGGTCCTCCTGGGACAGACGGGATGGTTGGGCAGCCGGGGCCCAAAGGAGAGCGGGTGAGTGTCCCCATCGCCCGGCCACCCGCCCCACTGCACTGCCCCATGGGGCAGCTGGCACCTACTACTCTGTGCCTTTGCGCATGGGGCTGGACTGCAGCTGGAGCTGGAGCAAGGCAGCCTCTTCATACTCTCCTTTCCCTTCTCCTTCTCCCCAGGGTGATGTGGGAGACCTGGGCCTCCCTGGAGCACCTGGACCCAAGGTACCGTACACAAGTCTCGCGTGGGGAATCCCAGCTGCAGCACAGCTGTTTCCATTACAGGCAGGGATGGTGCTCTGGGAAGCATCGGGTGGGAGATGGGTCGGCTCGCGCTGACGCTCCCCTTGGAGCAGAGCAGTGCCGCGGCCTCCCCTCGCACTGGGAAGGGCTCTGCTCTCACAAGCCCCTCTGCCGTGGGGCCGTGGCACTCTGTACCCTCTGCGTGTGCTCCTGTATCTCCTCGCGGCTCCTCCCGCAGAGTTTCCTTCAGCTTCACCCTGTTGGGAAGCGACTGGGGAAGCTGAGCGCTACAATATCATCCCCAAAGGCGACTCCCTGTGGGGCCTGGGGATGCAGGAGGAGGGAAGAGGGACCTAGCAGAGCAGGGCTTTCAAGTATCTGCTTAGGTTGCACTAGTGATAGGAATCTAGGACTAGTGGTTGAACACTGGAAAGTTTTGTGAATACAGCAAGTACTTTGCCTCCTTCAAGCAGCCATGGACCAATCTCAGCCACTTTTGCCCGTTCTTTTGCTTTTTAAAGGGTGCCAAATGCAGAGGAGCTGGTATATGTTTCTGCTGAGACATGCAAGGGCTGGGGAGCTCTTTGGGCTGGGAGGATGGCACATGGGGGAATTGCCTGCAGAGGGAGCATTGTAACGGGAATGGTTGTGGTGTTGGGTGTGAAAACACGCAGGCGGCCACGGGTGACCTGGCAGGCGCCTGCAGCCTCCTCGGAAATGGCCTGTCATCTTCTGCGTGTCACTCTTCTCTCTGTCTCCACTCCCTCTTCTCCCGTCTAACCAGAGCAAACTGCCTCCTCTCCCTTCCTGCCTGTCCGGGCTTCTCTCTTTCTGCTCCACATCCCGGCCCCTGGGTGAGGCGTGGGTCGAGGTAAAGGCCCGTGCATGCTCGGCCTGCCCTCCCTGCAGAGGGTGACCGCGGCCCTTGTGCCACCTGAGGGCCCTGCGTCTTGCAGACTGGCATGGCTGTGCCCTCCTGGCCCCCGTGTCGCTGGCCCAGCGAGGACACGGGGACCCACTGCACTGGTTCAAACAATGTCCAGACCGAGGGGTGCATGCGAGCCCTCCCCTCGGGCACCTCTCTGCCGCCGGGTGGGCAGAGCCCTCTCTCCAGCTCCCTACGTCGAGCCGAAGTGCTTGCTGTGCCGCCCTTGTCACGCTGGTTGCTGGCTTGCCCTAACAGCATGTGCCTGTTCCCAATGTGTCCTTGCCGCCCGCGCGGAGCTGGGTGCCGATGTGCCACTCGCCCCGGAGCTGTCGGGGAGCAGGCGAGATAGCACCGAGCTGCTCTGCATCCTGCTGCCTCCCTGCGCGGAACGGGCGGTTGTGGCGGGCAGGGTGTCCAGCCTGGGCTCCTGCTGCCTCCCAGCCCTTTTTGCAGGCATGTCCCGCTACCTGCTTGCACGGGAACCACACGAAACGGCGTTTTTGAATTTAGACTAACCTCTGGTGGCCGTCTTGCACATTGCAAAGGAACCAGTTGACAGAGACCCAGGGACCAAACAAGGACAACCAGGCCATGTGGGACTGGGGCAATGTCCCAGCTGTCAGGGCACTGCGTGAAGTGCCAGCACGTGGCAAGCTGGAGCTGGGCCCTGCCCCTTCCCACAAAGCCCTTTTGCCGGGGAAAAGTGCCATATAGGGGAACATCCATCCCTTACCCTCAGGGGTGGTTTGGGTCTACAGGGCCCTTTGCTTCTCTTCCTGGCCTGCATGTAGCTTGGGCGTTTGATATGTGTTGAAAAGGATCTCTGCTCTGCACTCTTTCCCCCTGGCTAGGCATGCTGCCAGCGTGGGGATGCTCCACAGGTGCCAAGCACGGGCTGTGGCACCTTGTCTCACGCGTTTCCTTTTGTTCTTTCCTCCTTGCAGGGCAACAAAGGAGAAACAGGGCCAGCAGGAGCACCAGGAGAAATGGGGCTAGCTGGTCTTCCTGGACCCATCGGACCTCGAGGGCAGCCAGGTCCCCCAGGCCCTCCTGGACCACCAGGGCCTGGGTACGAAGCTGGATTTGTAAGTGCCTCTCATCTGCGGCAGGCTCAGAGGGGATGGCCATGGCGTGAGGTGGGAAGAGTGGGTGCAAACGCGACTAAGTCTGTTCTTCTGCCCTAGGGTGACATGGAGGGCTCAGGGCTGCCATTTGCAGCTGGTACCCCTGGACCACGCGGGCCTGAAGGACCACAGGTAGCTCTTCTCACCCCTTCTCTCCCTCTTGCCCTAGAAGAGCCAGTGCAGAGGTTAGAGAGGTTACCCAAAGCCGTGGGAATCCTATCAGGCACCATGCCTGGGAGGGGCCATCAGCAGGAAAAGCCAAGGGCTGTGCTCCTGTCTCCATGGAATCATAGAATGCTTGAGGTTGGAAGGGGCCTCTAGAGATCATCTAGTGCAACCCCCCTGCACACGCAGGGTCACCTAGAGCTCGTGGCACAGGGTGGCATCCAAGCGGTTTTGGAAGATCTCCAGAGAAGGAGACTCCACAACCTCTCTTGGAAACCTGTTCCAGTGCTCTGTCACCCTCACTGCTAAGAAATTTTTCCTTTTCACATGCACAGGCATGTGAGGGACCTTTCTGTGCCTCTTCCAGTCCCTGATGCCTGGTGCCTGTAACTCCTCTGCCCTGGCTTAAGCAAGAGGGAGATGTCCCCATGCCTCCATGGGCACAGAGAGCTCCTCTCTGCCCTGGTGGCATCTCCGGGTGCTTCAGGGTGCTGGCTGCAGTAGGAACTCTAATGATCCTGATGGGCTTGAGATGTGCCGAAGGATGTGGGGGATGTGCCCAACCCCAGATCCCTCGGGCAGTTACTGTATGCTCATGGCCATGTTCTCATTCATAGGGGCTGCCAGGATTGCCGGGAACCAAGGTGAGGAGCGATTCAAATGTCTTCCCAGCACTGTACTGTGGCAGAGCCAGCCTTCAAAGTTTTTTTTTTTTTTTTTTTTTTTTTTTTTCTAATGTGCTCCCAGGGCTGTTTCCTCTCCAGCTGCTCTCCTGAGACATCCTTCCCTTGGCTGTGAGGGCAGGGTGGGCCCGCAGGGAGCCTGGGATGGCAATGCTGGGGGGCTGTGTGCTGTGTAGGCTTTTGTAGTCCATGCCCCTGCCATCTAACACTGCTTTCCCCTGCAGGGAGATGCTGGCAGCCCTGGGCAGCCTGGCTTGCCAGGACTGAAGGTAGGATCAGTTCCTCCAGTACCACTGGGATGTTGCATGTAGCCCTCAGATTTGCCTGGGACTGAATGAGACCTCTGGTCTCATGGACCCTGGGGTTCCTGGGATGACTTCTTCCTCTACACCTCAGTCTGCCCCTCTTCGTTTTACAGGGAGACCCTGGCCTGCCTGGTGTGGATGGCCGCCCCGGCCTGGAGGGCTTCCCCGGTCCACAGGTAGGAGCATCTTCCTCATCCCAACACATGTTCTCAGCATCCTTGCCTCCTGAAAGCCCCGCTCCTGGCTCCCAGGCTGGGCCTCCTTGCACTATGGGGTGACTTCCACTGCTCTCAGCAGTTGAAGTGCCCCTGTACGTTCAGCTCTCCTCCTGCTCTGAAGCTTGGCCCTGACCCCATCAGCATATTGCCTTGTTCACAGCCAGCTCCTTGTGCCTTCAGCAGTGCCTGTGTGCTGGAGACTCTGCCCAGCCCCTCCAGGGCCATCCAAATGCGTCCCCTTAGCGATCTGGAGATGTCCCTTTGGTTCACGCTGGTTCATCCTGCTGCAGCCTGAACCTATCAGGCAGGCAGTGATCTGAAAGGCTTTTACTAAGCTTAGGCAGAAGCAGTCTCTATTGCTGCCAGCCTTTGCCTGGCAGGCCTTTGCCAGCCTGCCAGCCATGATAGCTCCAACTACTTATGGAAACTCCCCTACCTTTGCTTCCTCTTCCAGGGACCCAAAGGTGACAGAGGCAGCCCCGGTGAGAAGGTAAGTGCTGGCTTGGTCCCTGCAGGGGATGCTCCTCCTCCGGTGGATGTGGGATGTGGATGGAGCTGGCTCTGGGCTCGCTGTTGGTGGGCAACACGGGAGCTGAATACCTGCATCTTACAGGGTGAGCGAGGCCAAGATGGTGTTGGGTTGCCTGGCCCTCCTGGCTTACCTGGCCCACCAGGACAGGTCGTCTACATCTCAAACGAAGACGTAAGTGATGGCTCCCCTCCTCCATGCTCCCATGGCCTGGCTAGGAAACATCATGTTTGCTCCTGAACTGAGGAGAGATGAGTCCCCCAAATAACAGTTTAGTCAAAGCCAAATCATGTTGGGTGGGACTTGACATGTGACAGGAGCTAAAATTGTGTCAGTGAGCGGCAAGACAGTATTCTCCATGAGTAAAGATCAGCAAAAGCCTGAGGGGGATCTCTCTAGTAGCTCTGCCTATGCTCCAGGCTGAGGGACACAGCAAAGGTTGGTTTAACGCCCTATTTTGTCTGTTTTTCCAGAAGTCTTTGGCAGCTTTGCCAGGCCCGGAGGTAGGTGCCTCACCCCTGCCTGTGTGCACCTTTGGCCATGCCTGGGATGCATCCCATTTCTTGAAAAGACCTGGTGTGTTCTCATGAGTGTCTTTGCCTTCCTGCAGGGCAGACCGGGCCATGCCGGCTTCCCGGTAGGTCACTGGCTTGGGCTTTGTGGGGCCGCAAGGGCGGCGGGTGCTGTGCAGCGAGGGGTGGAGCACGAGGGAGCTCTGGGTGCCAGGCAGGGGCTAGGAGGGTTCCAGGAAGCAGAGAAAATAAAAGTATCCAAGGAGCTGTTTTAAAAGGCATCCAACCAAATTGTCCATTGGGGAATAGAGCAGATGAACACTTGCCAGAAATAAACTAACAGCATATAAAGCTTAATACTAAAGTTCACATGAGCTTGAAGATGTTATGAGACGCTGATGATTGGCAGGAGCCTATTTAGCCTTCCTTGCTGGGAAGAGAGGTCCAAACATTTTTTTTATTTAAAGCGTCTGGTTACCGTCCCACGTTTTGTGACCTGCCATCAGTTAAAATTCTGCTATAAGGGTCTGCTGAAGCTTTTTAGCCTTGTTGTGCCCATCGGATGCCCTCTGTTTTCCTGCATGCTCCTCCAAGAGGGCCCCAGCCTTGGCCCTCCTACGGCACTGACGCCTTTTGGTGCTTGACTTTTGGGCTGAGACTGCTCTGGGAGCCGTGCAGCTGAGCCCCGGCCTCCCACAGTGGTGGGGAGGATGAGTCTGGCAGCAGAGATGGAGCGGGGAAAGGCAACCAGTGTGGGCTGGGGTCTGCTTTTGCTGATGGGGCTGACACGGGACTCTGCTTCTCCATGCAGGGCCCCACGGGACCGAAAGGAGAGCCGGGGTCGCCTGGTTTCCAGGGCTCCCCAGGGCTGAAGGTAACTGGCCACTTCAGCTCCGTGGGGTGGCTGTGGTCCCATTCCTCCTCCCTTCTGACTCCAGGGTTGGCAGCGATGCCAATCCTACAGCACCGAGGAAGAGAACATTGTCCATCCAATTCTACTTTCTTCCAGGGCGAGAAGGGAGAGCCTGGTGTCATCATTAGCCCAGACGGGACCATCATAGCTGCTAATGTGAAAGGAGAAAAGGTGAGTGCACATGATGCGCCATTCCCAGGGCTTCTTGGCCCAAATGTCCCACCAAAAGAGGGACTCCCAGTCATTACCATTTGCAAAGAGGGCTGCTTCCTTTTCCAGGTCGTAATGATAATTTCCTGTTCTCTGTCTGCAGGGGGAGCCAGGGCCACGGGGACCAGTGGGCCCATCTGTAAGTCAGCGACTCTGTTGCCCTTGTGGTTCCACTGGGGAGGAAAAAGGCTTTTAGATGGGGATGGGAGGGGACAGAGTTGGGGAGAAGCCAAGGAGTGATGGATGCTTCTTGTGTCCCCTTCTTCCTTTTCCAGGGCCCCCACGGACGGTCTGGACAGAAGGGAGAAATTGGCTTTCCGGGCAGACCTGTAAGAACCGCTCCTGGTTTGTTGTCCATCCTTGACAGGCCTATCTGCCACGAGCCCCATCTCCTCCTTCATCCTGGCCAGAGCTGCCCTCCTGTTTGCCCATCTCTCACCTGCCTAACCCCCAAACCTTGTCTCTTTTACCTCAAAACTCTGCCAGGAGCATTTTGGGGCAGAGGTTTGAGGGGGTCTCAGCAGTGATGCCAGGCCCAGAGGGGAGCCCCGCTTGTGCCTGCATCCCGGCGTGGTGGCGGGGTGCTGGCCTTGCGGGGACGAGCAGAGGGGCTCAGCCCCGCAGGTGTTTGGGCTGCTTTGCTCCGTGCCATGCCACAGTGTCACCCTTCCTCCGCGCTGGGGCTGGCGTGGAGATGAGCTTGTTTGTGCCCCGCAGGGGCGGCCTGGCATGAACGGCCTCAAGGGCGAGAAGGGCGACCCTGCCGACGTCAGCGGCCTGCTGGGCCCGCGGGTGAGTGCGTCCTGCATCCGGAGAGCGAGGAAAGGGGACCGGGGGGGCTCGCCTGGGGCTGCAGTCCCTTCAGGGAAGGGCAAAAATGTGCACGGGGCAGCAGAAAGACCTGTCTCCCCAGGAGGGGAGTAAAGAGGTAAATGGCTCTTGATGCTGCCCGGTGTATTGCTTTTCTGGTGGGGTCAGAAGCAGGTGGCAGGAGGGAATAGTTGCATCTAAAACTCCAGAGAGCAGCCACTACACCCTCAGGGCACAGCAGTGACTTGTGGGTGTCCCCTCTGGGGCAAGGCTTGGCCCCGGCCTCCCCAGCGGGAACTGTCACCCTGTCCCATTTGCCAGAACCCTACAGCTTTTTCTCTTCTGCAGGGTCTCCCAGGTCCCCCTGGCCCTCCAGGACCTCCCGGGCCACCTGGCAGTGTTGTCTACGACAACAACAACGTAAGTAGCACCATAGTTGCCTCTTCTCTTAGATGTACGTCTGGATACTGGCTCATCCTGATCTCACCGTCTTGGCCAAGGATTCCACACGGTGCCTACGAGCTCTGTTTCCCTAGTGTCGTGGGTGTCAAAGGCAGAAAGGGTGAAGGATGTCTCTGCCAGAGCCAGGTTGGGGGGGTGTTGCCAGCATCGTGCAAATGGGCTGCCCAGGCCTTTCCCCATGCCTCTCAGGAGCGGGCGGTGGGAGAGATGTGAGAGCGATGGGACAGCACTTGGCACTACAGGGGAGAACACAGAGGTCAGTGTATGAGGTGTCATCTGCCCAAAAGCTCACTCTTTCGGTGTCCTGGAGGATTTGAACCATAAGAGCAAATGGTGCCAGACTAGGTAGGTCCTATTGGTGGGTCGTTTGTGCCCCTTTGGCAGAGCATGGCCAGCTTGGCCAGGACTGCTCCATCCCACAGTAGGGGGGAAGGATGCGAGCTCTGGTTCGAAGGAGTTCTGTACGGGGAGACCTCTTAGAGAGCCCTGCAGAGAGGCGACTGTCTTTAAAACTGCCCTTCTTGCACATTTGCAGGCCTTCGGTGACACCAGCCATCCTGCTCTGCCGGCCTTCCCTGGTAAGGGGGGATGTCCATGTCCCAGCCCCATGGAACAAGCTGGGGACCCTCAACAAGAGTGGGAACTAGAAGTGGTCCCAGACAGAGTGCCCCTGCACCTGCAGGACTCTGCAGACAAGCAAGCCCAATGGAAACTGGGATTTTGCAGTGCCTTTCACAAATGCATCCCAATCTTGTGTGGCAAGACTGAACTGAGGGGGTTAGTTCCCATCTGCAGAACTACCCCTGTGCAGTGGAAAGCACCATCATTTCAGTTCTG
The DNA here is from genome assembly GCF_059628265.1 of Tinamus guttatus. Taxonomy (NCBI): domain Eukaryota; kingdom Metazoa; phylum Chordata; class Aves; order Tinamiformes; family Tinamidae; genus Tinamus; species Tinamus guttatus. Next base: position 883,960 of record NW_028289236.1, on the reverse strand, counting down.
TGTCAAAAGCCTTGACAGCAGGCACCCCTGGGCACCATGTGTGGGCTGGCTCCTGAGTACAGAGATGCTCTGCTTTATCTGGGATGCTGCGGATCCAATAGAGCATCACCACTTCCATTTCTTTCAGGCTTCCACCAGTTTCCAGGACAAAAGGGAGAAAAAGGAGATGTTGGTGCTCCAGGTCCCCCAGGTGAGCAATTCTATCTCTGAAGGCTGAGAAGTATGTGTGGGAGGCATCTCATAGTAACATCAACACGTGTTCCACTGGCCCGTTTCTGAGCCATCACAAGGATCTTACTCTCGGGTGCTATGAGGACAGTCTGGCCAAGCAGCACATGCCCCTTTCCTGGGCTGGCTTTCAGCCTTCTGCATCCTCCTCATGACGGGGAAGAGCACGTGCGGTGGCTCCTAATTGTGCCCATGACTTTACTGGCTGGGAAGAGAGAGCCTCCATCTGGGAGCCCAAGTGCAAGGCAATGCCAGTGCGGTGGTGAGCACCAGCCACCGTAACTCCTCTCCTTGTCCCTCCACAGGCCAGTTCCCGTATGACCTGAGCCGATTCAGTGCCAACTTGCGGGTAAGCCCTTTGCCCCAAGCTACTGCAAGCAGTAGCTGGTGGGTGGGTGAGGTGGCCAGAGTATCTTGCTGGGTGACTTGGTGTCCTGAGGCACCACTAGGACAGTGCGGGCATATGCCTGGAGCCCAGCTGGGATGCTCTGGTGTAGGAAGTGCAGATCGTGCTCATGTTATGCTATTCCACAGGGTGAGAAAGGGGAGACGGGCCTCAAGGGAGAGAAGGGTGAACCAGGCGGGACACCACTGTATGGCTCCAGCATCTCCGCGCTGCCAGGCCCACCAGGGCCCCAGGGTTACCCTGGCCTGCCGGTGAGTACCTTAGGAACACAGGTTGGATTGGGGATGTCTCCATGATCTGAGTGGTATAGAGTAGGCTGGGAAGGGCCTCATGGATGCTCTCTTTTTCTCCATAGGGTCCAAAGGGGGACAGTATTGTTGGACCACCAGGGCCTCCAGGACCTCAGGGACCTCCTGGCATTGGATATGAAGGGCGGCAGGGTCCTCCTGGCCCTCCTGGCCCCCCTGGTCCTCCCTCCTTCCCAGGCCCGCACAGGCAAGGTGAGTACCTGCCCAGACATTGTCCCATCTCCCCTCCTCTCCCTGTCCCATGCACCAAGCTGGGGCAACCATCTCTATTTTGGCCATCCCTTCCACCTTGGCCTTCCCTTCCACCTAGCTATCAGCATTCCTGGCCCTCCTGGCCCACCAGGACCCCCTGGCCCACCAGGTTCCAGCGGGACATCTCCTGGGGTGAGTTGAGGCAGCTGGGGAGGAGAGGAGGGTCATCCCTCTGCCTGCCCACCCCCATGTTTGTCCTCAGTGCAGAGCCCGGGGGACACTGGGGCCATGCCCCAGGTTGCTCCCCTTCTGGGCCTGCTGACTGAGCCCTCAGCACCCACCTGCCCTGCGCCCACAGCTACGTGCCCTGCCAACGTACCAGGCCATGCTGAGCGCTGCTCACGAGCTGCCCGAGGGCTGGCTTGTCTTCCTGGCTGACCGGCAGGAGCTCTACGTCCGCGTGCGCAATGGTTTCCGCAAGGTGCTGGTGAGTGCCAGGTGGGGTGGTCGCGTAGCCTGCTCCCCTGTTGGGCTTGGCGTGCCTTACACATGTCACCCAGCATCAGAGGGACCCAGTGACACCCCTGCTGCTGGGTACTTGGTTGCTTCATGGCAGCACTGTTTGTTGTGGGGTGCTGAGGTGCCTTCCCCTTGGTGTAAGCAAGAGGAGAGTGGTGGTTCTGCTCTGCTTTAATATGCCCTGTCCTTGCAGCTCGAGGAGCACACCCTGATCTCCAGCTCCGCTCTGGTGAGTCCCCTTTCCACCGACAGCGTGTGGGCAGGGGCCCCAAGCTGTCTGCCACAGCCCAGCTCTGGGCAGCCCCGGCCCTGAGCACAGCTCTCCCTCCTGTCCCAGGACAACGAAGTCTACGACAAGCCACCCAGCGTCCACTACTCTCACGGTGGTGCTGTCCCATCAGGGTCTCAGCACCCCTACCAGCCTCGTGGGCCTCTTCACCCTCTCCGCAACCACAGCCCGCCACCCACCGCCCGGCCCTGGCGAGGGGACGACATCGTGGCCAACCAGCACCGCCTTCCCGAGCAGCCCACGCTCCATCATGGCACCCAGCACCAGCAAGAGCTCCTGAACAGCTACTACATCAACCGCCGGCCAGATCCAGCCCCTGTAGCCGCCCACGTGCACCAGGACTTCCAGCCTGCCGTGAGTCCCCAGCGGGCCATGGAGATGTCCATGGTGGCCAGCCAGCTTCCCTCGTGGCCCGAGCGCTCCTTGGTTGTGGGCTGACCGCTGTGTCCCTTTGGCAGCTCCACCTGGTGGCCTTGAATGCTCCTCTGAGCGGCAGCATGCGCGGCATCCGCGGCGCCGACTTCCAGTGCTTCCAGCAAGCCCGCGAGGTCGGTCTCCTGGGCACCTTCCGCGCCTTCCTCTCCTCCCGCCTCCAGGACCTCTACAGCATCGTGCGCAGGGCCGACCGCAGCACGGTGCCCATCGTCAACCTCCGGGTAGGTGTCATCAGACAGGGAGTGCTGCTCTGCTGGCTGGCACAGCCTCAAGTGACGGTGCATGCTCATCCTCCGCTGGGAATAGTGGCATCTCGGAGGCATGCTACGGTGGGGGGAGCGGGGATGGTGGCCGGGCTGAGCTGCTCTCTTTCCCCCAGGACGAAGTGCTCTTCAGTAACTGGGAGGCCCTCTTTGCGGGCAGCGAGGCCCCGCTGCGGCCCGGCGCCCGCATCCTCTCCTTCGACGGCCGGGACGTCCTGCGGGACTCGGCGTGGTGAGTGCATGATGCCCGGGGCGGGCAGCTCCCATCGGGTCATGTCACGCTCCCGGCCGCATCGTGCCTCTGCGTTGCAGGCCCCAGAAGAGCGTGTGGCACGGCTCGGACGCCAAGGGCCGGCGGCTGCCCGAGAGCTACTGCGAGACGTGGAGGACAGAGGAGCGAGCTGCCGTGGGCCAGGCCTCCTCGCTGAGCACGGGCAAGCTCCTGGAGCAGGCGGCCAGCAGCTGCCAGAACACCTTCGTGGTGCTGTGCATCGAGAACAGCTTCATGACTGCCTCCAAAAAGTAACACCGCGCTTGGGACGCTGCACGCCTTCCCAGGGAGGGCCAGGCCGGCCGAACTGGCTCCCCTGGCTACGCTCTTGCCCTCACCCCGTGGGGTGGGTTGTTTTTTATTTTTTCTCTCCTCCAGAACTAAAGCCAAAGAGTATCGCCATCGTTTTTTTTCCATCCTGGCACACCAGGGGGTTCATGATGTCCCTTGCCTGGGCTGTGTGGGGTGAGGCAGCCCGAATGCAGGGAGCCCCCAGCAAACTCCTCCTTCTCCTCCTTTTGGACACAGCAGTTTCACTTCTAACCCCTAATATTTAACCACTTTAGCTGTATGCGTGCATCGGCCATGTCCTCTAGCATCTTGCTAGGATGCTCTTTTGGGGAGGCTTGGAAGAGGCTTACAGGGAGGGATGTTCTGCAGGAGGATTCTGGAGATGCTCCGCGTTGTGTTCCTCTAGAAAACAGAGGCCTGGGGGGACCCCCAACTTCCTAACCTTGTGCCGTCCTTGCCTGTAGCCTGGGTCCTGACCCAAATCCAGGCTGCTGGGGTCTTGCTGTACCTCTGGGCCACCCAAGGGAGGACAGTGCTCACCTCAGGCATCTTTGGCGTCTGGCCAGCTGGCCCCACATGCAGCATGCCCGTCCCAAGCAAGAGAGCATCCCTGGGCAGGGACTGGGCTCCTGGGCGCTTGCCCCTCTACTTTGCATGCAACAGCCTCCACCCCACCAGGTAAGGTTCATCCCAGCTGCCCATGGCTCTTCGGCCTCGCCTCTGCCTCCCATCCCCCTGCCTGCCCCCAAATCCCCATCTCCAGGTCACCCTCCATCACTGCCTTGCTCCCCAACCCTCTCCGGGTGCCCTCTGGACCCCATCCAGGTGCCCTTCCCTGGCCTCCGGTGGAGGCTGCCTGCCCAGGAGTGGGAGGGGGGCACCCAGCCTGCTGCTGGCCTGTGTTTACATGCGTGTGCATGGCTGTGCGTGCATGTGGACCGCGTGGTACCCAAGGCCGGAAACCACAAGCACCCTCCGTGCCACCTTTGTTGCGCCCTAAGGCCAAAGCGAAGCAAAGCTGGTTTGAATTGGTGTGGACAAATCCAAGGTGCTAAAAAAGAGAGAAAAAAAGAAAAAAGAAAAAAAATCTGTAACTAGCTTTTTATTATTGTATGGAAATTCTTACCATAAAAGCTGTGCGAGTCACACAGTCTCTATTTCTTATCGTCTACTGTATTTTGTGTAATTAATGCAATTCAAAGCCTGTGGAGCTTTATATTTTTTTGTCAGTTGTGTCCTATAAACCATTTTTTCTAAAGGCACTGAATAAAGAAATGTTATCCTCTTGTAGTGTGGCTCCATGCAGCTGAGCAGAAGGATGGGGAGCCAGGAGTCCTCCAGACCCCATCTGTCTCCCTCCCATAGCACCTGGAATTAGCTCTGGTTTCAGCTCTTGATACTGTCTTGGGCATCCTGGCTCTGCTCTGCTTGTGTTGGGGCCTCCCCAGCTCTACAAAGGGAGCAAAGGAACAAGCCCTGGTACAGGTTGGTGGCTCCATGTTAAATATGTATCCTGGGGCCCACCCAGCTCCTAGGAGACCCCAAATCTGTGCTGGATGGGGACTCTCTCCAAGCCCTGATGGAAAAGCTGGAGCAGGAGATCCCAATCTCCTTTGCCAGGGAACAGTGGTGGGGCTGCAGGTGGGTTGCGTGGATGGGAGACAAAGCACATCACGGAGTGGTGATAGTCATTTATTGAGAGTCGTGACCCACTTTGTGGGACAGTGAGCACCCATGGAGGGGCAAGGAACCAGCCACGGGCTCTGAGCCCTGCTGGTGAGCGGGGCTGGGTTAGCAACAGGGCCTTGGGCCTATTGCTGCTCTGAGGAGGGAATCGCCACGGTGCGCAGCCGTCCTCAGCACCAAGGGTGGCCAGGCCCCGTGCGCACGCGGGGCCGGCGCTCAGGCTTGCGTTGTGTTTGCCTCCGGCCTCTTCTCCTTCTCCGGCACGTCCGCGGGGGGCTGGGGCAGCTCCTTGGCGAAGGCCGGCTCCGTGGGCTGCTTTTGGCGGTGGTGCCGGATGCCCACGCCGATGGCTGCCAGCAGGTAGGCCACGGCCAGCAGCGTGAAGTAGCCGAAGTACACGTAGAACTGCGAGGTGGGGACAGAGGGAAGCCCATAGCAAGCTCCCAGCACCCAGGTGCGGCAACCTCACTTACCTGCCTCCTGCCATGGGACCTGGCATCTCTGTGAACCCATCCAAGGAAGCAGCAGTCCCAAACACCAGCCCCCGAGCTGTCTCCCTCCCATTTCTTCTTCCCCTGTGCTGTATCTCGGACCACCCCAGTTCTTGGTGCCCCCGAATCCTGGCCATGTCCCCTCCCATCCCTACCTGAGGATGCACAGAGAGGCCCAAGCCCCACTTGTCAGCCACAGTAATGGTGATGATGGTCTTCAGGACAGTGGCGAAGAAGGTGTTGACCCCAAAAACCAGGGCACAAAGCTCTTTGGAAAGGGAGGTAGCAATCCGGAAACTGGAAAAAAGGGAAGAGAGTGAATTCAGCCCCTACAGGGCAACGAGCCTGGACATCGCCACAGAAGGCAGATATATCTGGCTCATCCATCCCCTGAGGAGCAGGAACGGGGCACCACTCACATGGCGATGGGCACCAGGAACTGGTATGAGCCGCGGAAGAGCACGTAGGCCGCGTAGCACAGCCAGATGTTGCTGGTGCTGTTCATGAGCAAGACCAGCCCTGCCTGGAAGGCCGTCACAGCCCCGATCACCAGCTCTGACCACAGCGTCCAGCGGATTTTCAGGTAGCCAGCTGCAAAGGAGGCGACTGCCCCTGGGGGGAGGACAGGGGCACCATGAGTGATGCCCCTGCCATGAAAAAAGAATGTTTTGCCTTCTTCCTGTCCCTGAGCCTGGCAGTAACCATGAGACTAGCAGCGTTTGCCCACCCTGCCCTACCCAACCAACCTCTAACCTGCCCCCCACCCTCATCGCAAAAGCACTTCAAGGACGGCCACAAGAAAGGGATAGAGCAGGATGGAGCGATGCTCTGATCCCTCTCTTTGGAGCCGTGGGAGGCTCAAGGAGCGTACCCAGCAATGTGGATGCGGCATCCACCCCTCCGTTGTAGACCCTGCGGTTGTCCCTGGCAGGGTAGATCTCATTCCACAGGATCTGCACGTAGTACAGTATAAGGTAGTAGCCAGCTGAGTTGAAGACCCACCAAAGGGACCAGAGCCGGAGCTGTGGCTGCTTGGCCACCGATCCCACCTCCCGCAGCATGCGGCACAGGACCACATCGTGCCAGCGCCACCTCCCCTCACCACCCTCCTTGGCCATTTTGTCCAGCTCTGTTGGTGCAGCTCCATTGCAAGCTGCATCTGCCCGGTTGAAGAAGAGACTGCGCTTGGGCCGCTCCAGGAAGAGCGTGAGGATTAGGCCGAAGATCATGAAGCCTAGGGAGACATAGTTGAGCGTGAGGAAGCGGACACCACCCAGGGTGACACAGAGCTGCCCCAGCACTGAGCTGGTAAAGACACCCATGAGAACAGAGGAGCGGGAGTAGCTGGCCATGCGCTGGTAGCGAGCCGGGGTGACGAGAGAGAAGATGTAGGAGGAGTAAGCGATGCGGGCAGCCATGGTGACGCCGTAGAAGAACTCCATGAATTGCATGGCCAGGACAGAGGTGCCCCAAACAAGGAGCAGCCAGATGGAGATGTGGCTCAGGCTCTGCAGCAGCAGCACCGGCTTGTAGCGCAGGTAGTCCGTCAGCAGGAAGATGGGCACCAGCACGGCCGTGTAGGAGTATGTCAGCACCGGCGTGATCATGTTGGTCACCTGCCACGTGCAGAGACAGCCTGAGAGCTCGGCGCACACTGCGGCCGCCCGCGGGCCCCGTCCTCGCCGCACACCCACAGCTGGGCCGCGGCCGCCCCAGCGCGACCTCTCCTCGGGGAGGAATTCGGCCTGACGTGTGCTCAGCCAGGGGCCCGGCTAAGCCACGCTGGGACCGCGGTGTTCCCACGGCTGCGGCAATCCGCCGGGACCGGGGCCAACACGTCTAGATGCTGAGGAGAGAGGCAGCCCCCTCTTTCCTGGCTGTGGCCAGCAGTGCAACCTTGGCTGATGGTGCCCAGGGCCACGCTCGCCCCACTGCTGTGCACTGTGCCAGTGGCTGTGGGGCCAACTCCCGCCCTTCTCCCTCGTCCCCGCCACCTCCCCCTGCACCCCGACCCTCAGCAACCAGCCTCAAAGCTTAGCCCTCCCCCTGCTAACCCCAGGCTTAAACATAAACCCGGGCAGGCAGTGGCCAGGCACAGCCCTAGCTCCGTGGGGAGCATGGGGAGGCCCTTTGGGCCAGGCAGCCTTTGGCAAAGCAAGACAGACCTCAAACCCGTGTCAGCCCACTGACCCCCCCCCACCCGGAAAGCTGTCACTGGCACCCAAGGGGCTGTCTCCAGTGCCCCGGGAGGAGGATACCTGCCCAATGCCACCACCCGAGGCAGTTACACAAGGCCGTCAGCCACCCCGTACTGTGCCAGTGATGCTGCTAAGGGGTCTTTGGCTATATGCCCTGGAGCAGGATTGTCAAGGTGACCTGCTCAGGTCACCCAGGCACCAAGAAGAAGGCCAGGAGGCAGGTGGGCAGCTTTGGAGCAAGCTGCCAGGCTGCAAGGGCATGCAGGGCCAGCCCATGGGCTCGCTGGGCCCCTCCAGCCTGCTCGCCAGCAGGTCTTTCCCCAGGCCGTTGCAGAAAGGTGACCTGAGGACTGTTTTTCCAGGCTGGGGTTACCTGAGTTTAATCTGGCCACACTGCAGCCGAGCAAGACAGGAAAGCACTGCTGGCAGTCGGCTCCGCTCGTGCCACACTGCCCCAGCACCCTTTTCCTGTGTACGTGGAAACACCCCGCTCCACCCCAAAAGGGATATGCCACATCTGTGTCCCAGCCTTCTGCTCCCCAGCACGTCCCTCTGCAGCCACAGCACTCCGGGGCTGATGTGGTGCACGGGGAGGGTTGCTGCTGCCCACCCCAGCCCTAGAAGGGACAAAGGGGCCCACGAGCTGGGTGCCTGCAGGAAGCCAAAACCCCTAAACGAGGAGCTCACGGGCTGCTCACCTCCACTTCTGTGAAGTTCTTGTCAGGCCCCAGCAGGTAGGGGGTGATGAAGCTTTCTCCGGGCCGAATCTGCGTCATGAACCCATAGAAGCACAGGTAGAAGACCTGGAACTTCCAGCGCTGCTCCGGTGCTGCCTCCTCCGCAGGCTTCTTTGCACCCTCATCCTTGGACATGGTGCTGCCACCAGCTGCCTTTCAGTGGGACAGAAGTTTTCTCCAAGGCACGGGCAGATGGACGGGCTCTGCCGGGCCGGGCAGCTCCTCCGCAGCTGCAAGCGCTTGCCGACACATCGACGTGCACGCCGCTGCAGTGTCTGGAGAGGGAGAGACGCGTTTGGCGGCTGATCAAATTCCTCCAGGATATGAACACAAATAATACCACTACCTTCTCCCCAGGAGACGTTCTTGCAACAACAATCTCGTGCAGAGATCAAAAAGAAAAAGCAGCCCAGCATTTTTTGCTTTGCAAAATGCCCCCCACCCTCATTTCAGGCAGGATTTTCACAGCACGCGCAAGATGGATGCACAAAGCGATCTACTCTCCAGCGAGGCAGCTGCCTGTCCTGCTCAATCCACGTAGCCCCCCTGCTTCTCACCTTATGGACCTCAACAGGACGTTCCTCCCACTATGCCATCCCCAAAGCAAAGCTTTCCTTTGAGGCCAGCTGCTTCGCTGGAGATGCGACAAGTTTTCCTAGGGGGCTGAGAAGCCTCTGCAGGGCTCACAGAGCTGCATGGACACCAGCTCGTGCCTCTCCAGGTGGCTCCAAACTTGGGGAGCCACTGACACTCACCCTGAGCAACGCAGCCCACGGTGCTGGTGAGGACACCCAGTGGGTCATGCCAGCCAGGGCAATTGTGAAAGCAGGTTAATGTGTACTCCTGCACGGGGCTGCCCGCGTTACACATTAGCTGCGCGGGTATCGGGACCTTTAGACAAGCCAAAGGCACATGGTTTCCCCGCCCTGCTCCCACTAAAGGATGGTATCCATCTTCCAAATGCATGCCTGGAGGAGGAGGATGCTCAGGCCCCAGAACCCAACATTCCGGTAAGGATGAGGAAGAAGAGGAAATGCAACAGGGTGCTGGAGCAGTTCAAAGGCTGAAAAGAAAAAAAGTTTAACTGCTCCACTTGACTTAGCGGCGTGGAGGCAGGGAGCAGGGGAGGCCTGATTAGCACGCACGGGATGAAGCTCAGGAAGGGAAAGCCTGTGCTTGCGGCACTGCTTTTAACCCTCCCGGGAGCGCGCCCAGGGCTGCCGAAACGGCTCTGCCAGGAGGTTCCCAGAGCTGCTCCTGGCGGTTCCCAGAGCTGCTCCCGGAGGTTCCCAGAGCTGCTCCCGGAGACCCCGCACCAGGGAGGTCTTCACTTCTCCTCCACTCCATCGCTGCCCGCACAGCAGCACTTGCACAAGACAGGAAAGGTGGGAATGTCCCTACCACAACCCTGGTCTAACACATCCTCTTCCTTCTCTGTCATGCTGATTGCATTTGCCCTGGTCGGGCATGCTGAAGAATCAGGGTTTTTTTTTTTTTTTTTGCAATAACAAACAGAAATAGCTAAATGGGTTCCTTTCAAAATACAACTGAAAGGAAAACCGAGAGGGATGATGACAGAGGTCTGCAGCTACTTCTCTAACTCACAGCATGTACTTTAGCCATCCAGAGTCAGACCCGCTCCCAGGCGTTCTCCACCTCCCTCTCACTCCCACAAGACAACACTTTCAGAGAAGTGAAAACAATCCACGCGGAACACACACGCCACAGGGCCAAGGTCTGGCCAGGCGGTTGCCCTGCTGATCACGCAGCAGTGGCACGCGAGGCGGTTCAGAAGCTCCAGCCACGAGAAGCTGGTGCTGAAGAAGCCGTGCCCCAGCTGGCACCCAGGCTCCTGGAGGATGTCCCCAGAACAGCGCCCAGGTGCTGGCACGAGGAGCTGGGTCACAATCGAAAGCAAAAGCAGCAAGACAAAACAGGAGGAAACTTCATGCTTATTTTACCCCCTGCTCCCCTCTTACGGAACTTCGTCTCGGCAGGAGGTTGGCTGGTCCCGCTGCATTCCCGCTGGTTTGCAGGGCTGGTGACTCAGGGTTGCCCAACCTGGCCAATGGGCTCCCACCCTTCCAGCACAACTTTTTTTTTTTTTTTTTCCAGAGTCCAGAGTCTGGGAGAAAACCTCTGATCGGAGCTGAGGTGAACAAACAACTTGGAAAAACTAAGCCGTGGGTGCCACGAGCCCTAACCTGCTTGGACGCGCCGAGCTCGGCTTTCTTCACCTGTCCTTGGGGGGCTCGTCTGAGCAGAGGGCCTTTTGCAAAGCCTCCCTTGTATGCTGGGAATATAAAGCCTCCGGAGGATTATATCCAGAGGGATTTAGAAAGGGATGTTTGCTTACCCGCAAGGCAGTTGCTTCCTAAGGTCAGGACTCGGCAGTGTCAGCGTGGACCTTGCAGCAGCAGCATGACCATCCCTGGGCTCAGGGCGGCAAGGAGACAGCACTGAGCCCACCTCTAAGTCCCTGCCTGGACTGAGCTGTCCCCTTACATCCTGCCCAGGGCCCTTGCCAACTCCAGCTGCCTGGACTATGACCCAGTTCCCGAAATCCCAAGCTTGGAGCAGACCCAGGAGTTCCCAGCCAGGCCAGGCCCTGGGATGTGACTGATTTGCTTACCGGCTACTTCAAAGGGGCTTGGGGCTGCTAAAACCCAGTCTGATGCCAAGGGCTAAAATTCATGGACATTCAAGTGGTGTGTGTGGACAACCCCACTCCACTGATGCTGCCCCCCCTGCCCTGGCCGTGAGCAAGGGGTATCCAGAGCCAAAGCAACCGGGTGCTCTAGAAATATTCAGTGCTCTCAGCCCCATCAGGTAGCCATAAACATGCTCCCATGGGATGCTGGCTTCTTGCAAAGCCCCGCAGTGGGACGTCCCTCACCCTCTGCACCAAGCCAGTTTTTAAAGCAGATGCTCCCTGCTTCCAGTCGAGAGTAGATCTTCATCCAGAATGATGCTACCTGCTTGTGCTTGGCCCAAATGAACAAGTTTCCACCTGGTTTAAGGCCAAAGCAGGTTGCAGCTCCGTGGCAGCTGTCAAGACGAGTGCTACCCCGGTGTCACCGTCCCCCCAAGAGCACAGCAGCTCCCTGGCTGGGAGTTAAACGGCTCCTGCCGTCCATGCAGGTGCTATATAGCTCCTGTAGAGGCTCAGGAGCAGGAGGGAGAGTCAGAGCGCAGCCCGCAGCAGGAGCGAGGTGCTCACCAAGTCCTCGGCCCTGCCCCGCGTGCGTCACCCTGCAGCACCCGGGCAGGCTGAGACCCACCGGCTGGCGGCTGCAGAGGGCAGGCAGCCCGCAGCTTGGCCAGCTTCCCAGCTTTGCCTTGGGTCAAGGCAAGACTTGCACAAGAATGAAGAAAGAGATGGAGCTGTTGCCTCCAAGGACATCTACGTGCCGGACATCCACACCTTTGCCCCTGACATTGCCTCTTCGGAGCCTCTACGCTTACAGAGCATCCCAGAAATCTCGCACACAACACTCAGGGAGGCTGGGAATGACAAAATTTCTTGGCAGGGGATGTGAGGGGATGACAGACTGAGGAAGTGAATCGAAAGCAGCTCCTCCTTGCTTGGAGAAATGAAAAAATCCTACCAGTGGTTCAGAAAGTGCCTTCCTCTCCCTGGCTGGAGAGACATGACATTCAAGCCACTCGTCCCCTGGAGGCGCCCAAAAGAAGTGACATGGCTTTGCAGGTGCAAGCAAGACTGGGAAGAGGGAACATGGTACTGGCAGGTTGTCCCCATATGAGCTGGGCTCATGAGCCAGGTTACTGCCATGTGAACCTGCCATGGGGCCAGGTCACACGAAGCAGGTGCTGGCCAACGCGGGCCATCATAGCGGATGTGGGTGGCTCAGCTCAGGCCCTCCTTCCCCAGGAGCCACAGCCACCTCATGTGGCTAAGGGGACCGTATGGCAGACCCAAAAGGATGGCCCCAGGGTGCCCCATGTGGGATGCTCTTCTCAGAGATGCACAAGAACTAGGGGGGGTCACTGCGGGGTTCCATGGGCACAATCATGACACTGGTGGCAAGCAGGAATGAAGGTGGCACAACAGCAATGACAGCAAAGCAGGACATAGTTTGCACAGTGCAGAGAGAAGCAGCCACACAGGCCCACAGCCCAGGAACCCCGTGCACTCCACACCTCAAGGACCCTCAACCCGAACCCCGAGCATCCTGGGCACCCTGCACCCTAGGAACCCAGCACCCTCCGTACCATGAGGCTCCCGGGGTGCACCCAGCACACTAGGAACGCATGGGGCACCCCACACATCCGGCGCCCCACATGACGGGCCCGCTGTGCACGTGGGCACCCTGCAGCTCCGGCAGCCCAGGCATGGCGGCACCCTGGGCACCCCATGCATCCCGGCACCCCATGGCACGGGCACCCCGTGCACCGGGCGCCCCGTGCCCGCCGGGATCCCGGCACGAGGGCACCCTGCGGCCGGGCCCCCCGCACGCTCGGCTGTTACCTGTGGGGCCGGCGGGCATGGGGGCGGCGGGGCTCGCGAGGCGCCCGCGCTGGAGCAGGAGGAGGGGAAAGAGGAGGAGGGGAAGGAGGAGGCGGAGGGAGGCGGGAGCCCTCGGGAAACGTAGTCCCTGCCCATGTGCGGCGTGGCGGGGAACTACAAACCCCATAGTGCAGCGGGCAGGAAGGGGCGGAAGGGCAGCAGGGGGGCCGGGGGCTGAGACTCCACATTCGCGCTTTTATTCTTCCTGCCCTCTTTTCCCGCTAGCGGTGCAGCCACCCCCCACACTGCTGTAGGGACCCATCCAGCCACCCATCACCCTGGCACCCCGTCGCCTCCGCCCTGTCTCACTGTTGGGGACCCGCGCGGGGCAAAGCGAAAGTCCCCACGTCATGGCCTGCGCCCAAGCGCGCCGGGCTGGTCCCCTCCGGCTCGCAGGGTCACGGTCACGATCAGGGCCGTATCAGGAGCAGAGCCCTCTCCCCCCGCAGCTATTGGGTGGTGCTGGTTATTTCACTCCTTCGGGCCCCAGATGCTGCCAAACACGGACGCCCGCAGGAAGCATTGCACAAACAGCCCTTGCTTGTCCTTATAGCAAGTTCGGACAGAAAAGTGCATATCCAAAGGAGGGCAAACCCCCCCGAAAAGCACCCAGTCTTTGCATGCTCTTAGCTTGGGGCATACAGCCAGCAAACGTGCCGGGATCTTCTACCTGCCCATCTGCGGTGGCCTCCGGGCTGGTGCTCGCTCTGCCCTTTCCCAGCAGTCCGGCAGGGCGCCTGGAGGATATCCGGATCCGCGCCTCCTCCCAGCGGGGTCCCTGGCTCCCTATGGCACTGCTGGCTGCTCCATAAATCACAAGGTGCCGCTTTCTCCCCGGGCTTGGTTTCTGCGGGCGCCGCGTGGCCGTCTCCCCGGGGAGACGCTGCGTCCAGCGTGGGGCCGCCTCCTCGTCTCCCCGCCGCTGATTTAATGCCCCGCAGTCCATTAGCTGATTGGATTTATTTCTGGCCCCCATCTGTTACAGGGGGCTGCGGCCGCCGAGGCGTCGCATCCCTACAGTCTCTGAGGCTTCGCCGGGGACGTCCAAGCCCTCCCTGTTCCTCCCTGTCGCTTTCCTCTTGCAGCCCATGCAGTTCCCTCTTCGCTGCAATATGCGTCCTCTGCAGGGTCCCCCCCTGCGGACAGTAGGAAGGTTTAATCCCCTCCATAGGATTAGCTCAGGACATGGTTCTCTGCTGTGGAGGCACCTGAAAAGAGCTGAAAGTCGTCCACTAAACTGTGTTGCTCAGCTTCTCCTGGAGGCAAGAGCACCCCAGGAGGAGATGGAGACCCTTTAGTGCTGGGGACCACGTCTGGCACCAATGCTCCTAGGATTCCTCTCCAATGCTCCAATGCTCCAATGCTGATCCAATGCTCCTAGGATGTCTCCCTCCCTAGCATCCCTCTCCAAGGATGCTGCTCTGAGGACAGAGCTTCCTCTTCCCTCCTTATCCTTCCTCCCACCTTTCCTCCCCCCTCCCAGCAGTTACCCTGCCAGAAACAAATGCAAACTGACAGGCCTCGGCTACGCCGCTTAAATATTTATACTCCCCTGGGCCCATCTGGAAGCGAGGAGCAGGATTCAACAGCCGGAGACTGCTATCGTGTCTCTGCAAGCAACCCCCCGAGCTGGGGCTGCACGTCGTCTCCCCGTGCCCGGGCCCCAATGCCCAGGCGGCATCAAACAAATAACAGGGATATGCCCAAGGATGAGACTGAAGGGGTGCGGAAAGTGTAAAGAAGGTGGCTAGGGACAAGGAAGCCTGGCGTCCCACTTGCGCCACGCAAGACGGAGCCCCATGGAAGCACCATTTCTGCTGGCCTGGGAGGAACCCCCATGCTTCTTGACCACTGGGGCTGGCCGCCAAACCTGTGGTCACAAGAGACATGGGGACACCTCGTGCCTGCAAAAACGGTCACAGGGACGCCAAGGCAGCTGCTCCATGGGATGTTAATATGGCACCATGCTGCTGGTGGCCTCCTGCACCATCATGAGCATGGGGAGGAGGGCTGCTCCACTGGCTGCATCCCCTCTGCCATCCTTGAGCCCCAGCATCGCTCAAGAGCAAATGCAGTCCACAAACACAGTGAAGAAATCGCCAGAGGAGGCAAACACGGTGCAGCTCCCGCTTTTTCCTTCCAGCCCGACCTTTCCCCTGCATGGCAGCACATCTGGATGTTTTTCCCCCAGGTAGGAAGCCCATGAGCAGGATGGCAGGAAGCATGGCTTGCACGGAGCAGAGCCAGCTGGGGAAGGCTGCAGGAGGAGCCAGCTCCAGGGGGCTGCTAAACTGCTGTGAGGGTGGCTGAGCCAGGCCTCTTGCTTATGTGCCTTGGGGACACCAACAGGACCTAGGAGCAAGGCCACTACAGGGCGCACGGCCCTGACATCCGTGATAGCACAGATCAGAACAGGAGTTTGTGGGATCCTGCTGGGCCCTGGGGACCCTCATAAGCCTTAATTGCCCTGAGCAGCCTCACCTGAGACTCCCACCCATCTACCCCCTGCCTATGGGCCCTATTTAAGGCTCTGCTCTGGGTGCCTGGTTTATAGTGAAGTTGTGCCTCTTTCTAGCCCTGTTACTCCCCTATTTCTGCGCCATCCCTTGGCTGTCTCTGCAGCTGTTGATGGGCCCTGCACTTGTTCCTGCCTGGTTCAGGCAGGATTGTGGACCCCGTAGGACAGTGGCCTGTTGGTAAGAGCCCAGCCTGTGCTGGGGTCCCCCTGGCTCATACCACCCCATGGGGCGGCCCTGCTCTTGCTGCTCTCCTGCTGCGAGCTCCAACCCTGAGCTGAGTATGGTGGGAGCTGGCCCTGTGTCTTCATCTGATTGTGCCTCTTAGCCCCAGGTTTCTCAGAGATGCCCCTCCAGTGTCTACCTGTCCTGGAGCTTCTCTGGGGTGGCTTGACCTTCCCCTACCCAGCTCTGTGTCCCCACTGCCCCAGCTTTCTGCTACAGTCTCTGCCCATGGAGTGTCTCTGTTAATGGCCTGGGGTTTTTAGCCCTCCCTTTAAATCCTACCCCAGGGATATTCTAAAGTGAAGGGCAATGCAGGTATCTGTATTGCCTCCAGCATCCTCATCCTTCATGGCTGAAGAGCACCCTTGGTTCCTGCTGCATCCCAGTCTTTTACCTCAGGATTTTGCCAGCATCCAGCTGCCAAGGTGAGGTGACTCCACTGCCCAAGCTTGCTAAAAACACCACAGCTGTCACCAGCCCCTGTCGCTAGCCAGGCTGCTCCTGGCCTGCAATAACACCCCGCAGAGCAGGGCCAGCGTGGCAGGTGATGCTCTGCCAAGAGGATGGGGTGCTTGTGGCGTGGGGTGCCCTGATGCCCATGGCCCAGCTCAGCAGGGCTGAGCATCCATGAGAAGCAGCTTCCCTGTGCTCCCGCCTGACGGTCCCCGTCCAGCCGCCTGTTGCTGTTCCCGCAGGACAGCCCGGCTGCCGGGGATTGGCTCCGCGTGGGGCCGCGCTGGCTCCGGCGCGGCGGGCGGCCGTGCCCTGCGCGCGGGATGGGAAAGGCTGGAGGATGGGGTGGGCTCTGCACGGCGGCGTGGGCAGGGCCTGCGGGATCCAGGGCAGGGAGCACCGTCTGGCTGCCGCCTCACTCGGAGCAAGCCCTGCTGCGCCGAGGAGACGCGTCCCCCTCCCCTCCCCGGCCCCTTCCCCAAACTCTCCCTGCTCTTTCCTCACTCCCCCCTCTCCCCCCTCCCAGACAAACCTTCTTCCCCTGCCTGGACCAGCCCCGATCCCTCCCCACCTCTTCAGAGCTCCAGCATCTCTCACTCCACCCATCTGTCTGCGGGACAGGTAGGTTTTTTTCTTCTCTGGGGCTTTGTTCTCTTTGCTGGACTCTCGGCAGTCTCTGCTTGGTGCATCCCCTTCCCCAGCTCCTGCACGCGTGGAAGGGCAGGTCTGGTGTTGCGCGGGTGGCCGCTGTTCCCGTGCGGGACGGCTGCGCCCTGCTGTTGTACCCGCTCCAGGTGCGCCCTGCATGGGCCCTGTCACTGAGGCTGGGGTCACTGGGCAGCGTGGAAATGCCTGCGGGGTGGCACAGCGCGTCTGCTGTGTGGGGTTGCACCCGCCGAGGAGCTGCGGGAGGAGGGTGGGCGCGCACGGCGTCTTGCCTCGCCTCCCTGTGCAGCATCAGTCCTGCACAGCGATCAGGAGATGGCTCATGAGTCAGCCAGAAGCGGCTGCCACTGCAACGGGCGGCTTAAGGAGCTGGTCCCATCTCAAATCTGGAGCGGTTCCTCAAGAGGATGAGGTTTCTAATGTCCCCAACCCAAAAGGAGCTTTGTTATCCCACCTCCCTGTGCGTGTGGCTGTGCAAGACAGGGACTGCTGAAAGGTTTTTTGTTCTCAACTCCCATCCTAAGTTGCTGCTTTGCTTGGCAAGGGTTGGCCTTGAAGGATACAGGGTACAAAGTGCTCTTTGTCCCTGGAGGAGAAGAGGTTTTCCAGGCCTGGTGGGTCTGGGGCAGCGTGTGCCGAGTTCCCCGGCTGTGACGGGTGAGGACGAGGACGGCAGGGCTGCTCTGCAGGTGCGCCCTGTGTGCTGGTTTTCAGGTGATGGCTTTTGGGTGTGTGTTTCCCCCAGGCTCTCCTGGCTAAACGCAAAGGGCTCCATGCAGGAGGCTCTTGCAACGTGTCAGCTTGGTGGCTGTTTGTGAGCCCTGGGGCTGGGTCTGCTGCTCTCCGAGTGCCTGCCAAGTCGTTCCCCACTGATCGCTCCTGGCCCCGGTGAGCGTAGCCCTGACCTTTATCTTTTTGGAGCACACATCTCCAAGCTGGCCAGCATTTACCCTGCTGAGGAGTCCTCCAGGGTCTGGATAAGGCCATGCTGACCCATCCCATGATGGGAGCTGCAGGGATTTTTGAGGCCGTGCAGGATTCCCCATCGTTGCTCAGCCCTGTGCAGCCTCCTGCAGCAGCTGCTTTGCTGCAGAGCGTCCCCACCCTGGTGCAGATGCTGCATGGCCCCCCGGGAATGGCGCAGAGTCCTGGCGTCACTGGCATCTCCCCCCAAACCCGACCATCCTTGGATGGGCCGTTGCCCATGCGGAGGGTGTCCATCTGGTCTGTGATGCCCTCGAGGATTCCCACATTGCCCACCTGTGGTCCCAAGGATGTGGAGCAAAGTTGGAGCCTCTCAGATAAGAGGTGAGGGGCGCTTGTCCTGGGGCTTTCCAGTCTGCAGGCAGTGTCAGGCCCTGGAGGGCGCCTACACTCCATCCCCAGGTGGGGAGAGACCATCTCCAAATCCTGTGGAGTCAGGGAGGATTCCCCCTGCCACGCTTGCCTCCTGAGGGAGGGATGCTGGAGGTCTGTACTGGCTGGTCCCGGTGGAGATGCAGCAGATGCTGCTCCTCACCAGGGTCTGGTGTTTGTGTGCATCAGAAGCAGCCAGGGTCCCCAGGGGATGTGTCCATCCCTGGTGGAGGGGATGGATAGCAGCTCCTAGTGCAGACCAACCCTGGCTGTAAACAAGTCGCCCGGCACTGCCCAGGGATGGGGATCCCCATGGACAGAGAGATGAGGAAGGCATCCAAAATCTCTGAAATGCCGTCTGTGCTTTCTAGGAGTGTTTCCATTGCGGTCCCCAGGAGGACCTAATAGGGAGGCCATACCTGAATCTGTTTTAAATGATGGCCAAGAAGGTGCAGCTCTGCCTCTTGCATCAGGGTGATCTAGCACAGGTACCTAAATTGATGCCAAACCTGGCCAGGCTGGGTCTAGCAGTGCTTTCCCCATCCCATGCTGCTGGGCTGAGGACTGCACCTCTGGGTACCATAGGGCTCTATAAGGATGATGTGGGCAAACACGTCAAGTTAACAGGCGTTTCAAATGCAGGTTTACTCAGGGAGAAAAATCATAGCAGATGCAAATGTCCTCGGCTCATTGTGCTGCTTTTGACAGTTGTCCTGAGAGGCTGCAGGCCTGATTGATGTGCCTGCTGGGGAGTTGTGTGGGTGTGCTGGGGCTTGCATAGTAGGTCCTTGTGCACTGCGACACTTGGCCCAGCGAGGAGCCCGCTAATGGAATTGCTTCCTCTCAGCCTCATCGCCCTCCCAGAAACGATGTTCCACTCTGCTAATTAGACTGGTGAATTAAAAGCCTGCTCTGTGAGCGAGCCCCCTCCTGCGCTCTGCGCAGCTCTCCAGGACCCCTCCGGCCCCCCCGGCTCGTGCAGCCCCTCTGTGGAGTTGGCAGGGGCTGGCAGTGGGACCACGGCAGTGGGGGAGATGCATGCCAGGCTGAGGAGCATCTTTCTGTCCCCTGTGTAGGCCCCTAGCTCCCAGCCGTGCCCCACAGCCCAATGCTGTACTGACTTGTGCAACACGGAGACATAGTGATGTTCCCTGGGGAAGGGATGCCCAGAGTAACTCATTTAAATTTCCCAGTGGAAATACGTTTCCTTTCTAAGAAGGAGCAAGTTGTCATAGGATTGCCTGCTGCAGTTATCAGGAGGACAATTTCTCCTGACCTTCAGGGGCAACTTGTTAAGATTCAGCACCGCAGTCAAGCCAGAGGCCCCTTTGGCCAGATGCTAGTGCCCAGGATGCCTCCATCTGAAGCCTTGCCCAGTCTGCAAACTGCTTCCCCTGCCATCCAGCCTGCACCAAGCGGCCTGACAGGCCTTCTCCAATACCCTGGGGGGTGGCGGATCCTCATGTCTGTGGTGCTTGAATGAGAGAGAGCAGACCTGGTGCTGGGCATCATCAAGAGCCTGCCAGCGAGGTGTCGTGCAGTGCCTCATCCCCCTTCCCAGCGCGGATGGGGCTCTGAGGCCTGGGGACTATCGGGGGAAATTTCCTCCCTCTGACATGCGCGTGTAACCGGCCCACGTCTTGCTGTGGTGGAAAGAGAGGCTGAAGGGGGGAGGGAGATGTGAGAGGAAAGGCGCTTGACACTGTAATCCTATGCTCAGCACTGGGAGGAGACATTCAGCAGGATTCCCCCTCTCGGGTGGACCCAGAGTTTTCCTGCAAGGACTTCCCTTGGAACTGAAGGCGACACAAAGTGGTGGTTTGGTTGGCTTGCACCCTGGGAAGAGAGAGTGGCAACTTCTCACTCCGGATTCAGTGAAAGATTTGGCTTGACTCAACACCAAGTGTGGGGCCAAGTTTACTTGCCTCTCTTTTATAGGATTTACAGGAGCTTTAGACCATTGGTTTTCTAAATGAATGGGGCACTTGAGAATGAAGGAGCCAAATATTTTTCTTGAGAAATGGCAAAATGGAGCCCTTTGAATTTTCGACTTTGTATTGCTTCTTCCCTTTGCTGAATGCGCAGCACTGCAGAAGTGTTTTTGGTCACCTTTGGAAGCACATTTCCCTTGTGGGCTGTGCTGTGAGAAGAGGTGGAACGCTTTGCCACCGGCACATCCAGGGACAAGAGCTCTGCCTGGACACGTGGGAGCACCTGCAGCGCTTCGCCTGCATGGGAGACCCAACATTTAAAGGGGATAGGAGCAGAGGAAGAAGCTTCCCCACAACAGTGAAGGAAGCTCAGAGGATGGGAGTCTGCAGAGCAGGTGGCAGAGAGCTGGTGGCATTTCTTCATGCCCTCGGTGGGAGTATGGAAGCTCAGCTCCCGAGGATGTCATCACTGGGGACACACAGTATATGCCCTCCCTGGGGGCAGCACGGTGTTGGCACCTGGCCTGCCCTTCCCGGCTCCCCACGCTGCCAGGGGCGAGTTTGCAGGACATCACAGCTTGTCCACCTGATGGTGACTGAGGGGTCCATGTGTGACAGCAGTGCCTTTCTGGACATCCAGCTGGTGTCTCCCAGGAAGGGGTTAATCCTGGAGGAGCACTCAGGCAATGAACCTCCAAGATCTGATATCCTATTGATGGCTGCTTTGCGTCTGGGTTCGGTAAAAGCTTTTATGCCTTGGCTCTATTTCAAGGGCAGACACTTCAGGATGACTCATGCTCCCCTGCCACGAAGAAATAAACCTGTTATTCCTTTTTCTTTGTACAAGGTGAAGGTTTCCTGAAAATTCAAGTGCTTGCAGGGTCCTGGTCTGCTGTTCTAATGGTGTCATGCACATTTAGGAAACGTTGCGGCTCATCGGAGCCTCTGGGTACTGGAAGGACATTCTTGGGGGGTTCAGGCTGCGATGCCCACCCGCAGGGCCCCTTCCTCTTTCACAGATGCAGCAGAGCGGAGAAGCTCTGCTATCTGTGGAGGGTGAGCCTGCGTGCACGTCCCAGCACATGGTCCTGCGAGGACCACCTGGATTTACATTCGTGTCCCTGGAGGATGCTGCTGCCTGGGGTGAGACAGGTACCATGGCCTCATGTGGCAAACTTGGAGGGAAGTCTCTATTGCCTTGGAGGTGGGATTTGAATCTGAGAGGCTGTTGGCACCAACCCTGTCCCTTTTCTCTGGTCAAGTAAATAGTTCTATTGAGGTGTCTTTTGGGTACCTTAGGACTGTTTCTACCTTTTTAAGTGCTTAGTTACTTTGTGCCGTCCATGGTTTGGGCAGCCCACCTCATGTCCCCCCTCCATCCAGCTGAGACTCCTGGTGTGCTCCTGCTAAGCGCCGTGTGGGGCATCTGCTTCCCAACCCTCCAGGGAGCTCAGGCACTTTGGTCTGACTTCCCTCCTCCGGTTTCATATGGGCTCAGGAAAACCGTAATTTGCAAGGCAAGCCTGGGGAGAGGAATCCAGCCCGTTGGGCACCCAACTTTAGCACAGGACCTGCTGTGTCAGGCATGTGGTGGCCAAGCTCTGGTGTTACCTTCAAGCACCTCCAGCAAAGCCCTGCTGCACTGGGAAGGGTGCAGGACCAGAGCTGTCCTGACCACCGCAGACTTTCTGCAAGAGATCAGAGGTACTGAGTAGCATCTATTGCAATGGAGACTTTCAAACAGAGCCCTTGTTTATGACAGTAATGACCAATTTACAGCCAGACGCTTTTTTTACATCCCAGCTCCTGTGTTTTGGTTCTAGTTTGCAAAGGCCCTGGCAGCCCCTGTGCAACCCATGGGCACAGCAGCCTGAATTACAGGGTACTGCTGCATCTCTCTGGTTGAGCGACTAAAGCTTTTAGCAGGAGGGGTAATAAATAATGCACCAGTTCTCGGCCTCTCTTCCATCAGTGAAGCTGCCTGGATTTGCAGGGGCTTTACCCGCACGCCATAGTCCATGCAAGCTTCAGATCACTCCTGCAACGAACTCAGCACTTTCAGCTGCACGAAAATGCTCCTCGTTGTCTGTTTTTCACCTTGGCTCAAGCAGCTCTGCCTGTCTGTTGTTATATGACCTGTCTGTGCCAGGTGGGGACACAGCTGACGGAGTCCCATCAACTAGACCCCCAGGCCCAGCACACTCTAAATCAAGCCTCTTGCTGCAGGGTGTCCAAGCAGTTAGTGAGGTTCTTCAAGCCAGGTTTGGAAGTGCAGCCTGCAGACGTGCTGAAGGCTTCAAGAGCTAAAGCAAAATAGCCTGAATTGAAATAATAAATTCCTCAGGCCTGAATGGTTTTTGCTTGAAGCTGTAAGATTGGCCGCAACAGAGACCTTGGGCACGTGGCTTGAGCTTGTTTCCCAAAGAAGCTGTGGGGTGTCTTTAACAGCTTCAAAAATTGGACTTTCCTTGAAAGATGTTGAAAAAATATTAACTTAACCCCTGCACTAGGAAAAATGAGCAATGTGTTGCTGCAAGTGGACATTATCGAAGACTCTGCTTATCTCTAATACTGTCAGTTAAGCTGTTGGTTGTAGAGGGGAGCGAATGATTAGCAGGAATTTCTTACTATTATGTGCATCTTTATTTGCTGTTCCCCTGTGAAAGTTCAAAAGTGGCCAGTGACTGGTGAAGTTTGAAATCTCAGCTGCAGTTAAGTAGACGGGCCCTTTCCACAGGGCATTAGATGATGCTCATAGGAGAATTGTTTCAAATGAACCTGATAATTTGATATTAACCCTGCTCAATATGAATCTGATGGTCTAATATTGAGTTAGAGAAACTGGCTGGTGATAAGTCTCTGGTGTGTCTCTCTGTTGGCTGTCAGGAGTCTGATTGTGGAAACGCGCATCTGGAAGAGCTGCAGTTGTGGTTTTATTCCAGGAAAACTATCGGCTTGTCTTTCTCTGGAGTTGTTAAACTCCCCAGCATGCAGACTTGAGCCTCGTTTATGGAAACAGAGACCTGCAGGGGCAGCCCAGTGCCAGGACCGGGTGCTGGCGTTGGGGCTGGGAGAGTCTCTGTGCTTGTCCCAGGGTGCTCCTGCGCTTGGACAGCAATGGTGCATGAAGAAAAGCAGCTGCATATATCTCTGTTTTTAGTACCCTGTCCTTCCAAGATTTTTTGGCGAGGGGGTTGCTGCTGGGTAGCAGAGCACCTTATATTGCGTAGTGGTGTAGGAGACACTTCCAGTGACACTAGCTTGACTATAACAAAGCCTGACTCTTGTATCTCCTTTTTCTGCAGGGCAAGAGCTGCCTGGCCAGCACCGCAAACTTCCTCACGCCACCAAATGTGCCTCAGAGTTGCTCTGCTCAGGGGACCGGCTCCAAGGGTAAGGAGGCAGGGAAGACCTGCAGCCTCTTGGCAGCTCCTGGCTGCCAGGATGGCCCGGGGGCCATGATGTGACAGTGACAAAATCCCTCCCTGCCAAGCAGGTCCAGTCCTGCCTGTGGGACTAATTTGAGGAAGCTGGTTGATCTGCACATGGAGATGTTTGCTGTAGGTTGCCACTGGCTGTTATTCCTGCTGGTTGCACACTCACCTCAACAGACGCAGAGACAGAGCAGCCTGCTGCACTCCTGAAAGGAGAGAGGGAAGACTTAACATTTTTGTATATGTCCAGGTAATGTTTCAAGGATCTGGCTCATGATCCTCCTTTACAAAACACCAGTGCTTTGGCTCTTTATTCATATGGGCAATTATAATTGAAGTCCAGCCTACAAGGGAATGTGGGGAAAATATGTCCTTCCCTAGATCCATAGGTGTCTCTGAGCAGCAGAGGTCCTGCGGGGTGTCAGAGTCCTGGTGCAGCAGGAAGGTGGTGGTAGTCCTGTGCAAATGGGGAGTGGACGTCTGAGAACAGCCACAGCTCTGGGTGTAGATCATGTTTCTCAGGTGAATCTTCCCTGGTGTGAGATGCAGAGAAAGGATGTGAGGGTGCAGTGAAGAGAGATTGGTCTTGCTTAGCACTGCAATGTCCCTTATACACAAGCAGCAGGCTATGAGTTGTCTGCAGTGGTTCATGTGTATAATACTTTTGTTTTTCCTATTTCAATGGAGTACAGATGTTCTGATAAGCAGAGATCCATGTTTTGGTGCCAACCCTTTCCACTGGATCTGGGATATCCTTGTGGCCCAGCACATGATGGCTCCTTGGAAAGGGCTTTCTCCATGCAGGAAAAGGAAAATTAAGGCTTGACCCTCGGTGAGTCAAAGCCTGTATGGTTCCTTCAGTAGTGATAAGCCCCTGAAGCCAGAGGTGCTCTTTGGTCCAGACTTGGTCCTGTCTTGGCAGGGAGCAGGTCTCTGCGGAGCCGGTCTGTGATGCAGGATTGCCATCTAGTGCCGTTGCTGAGTCTTTCATGCTTGCAGGAGCAGAGCTCTGAAGGCTGAAGTGTAGCACGCTTACCAGGCAAAGTAAAATGCAAGAGATGAGCATAGTAATCACGGGGAAAAAAATGTTTGAGCTTTCAGGGCAAAATGATTTACACTGGACAAAGTCTCAGGCAGCCTAATCTGGCCCTGGAATTGCCCTGCTTGGGCAGGGATGGAATGGGGGCCTCCCAAGATGCCTCGCAGGCTGAACCCTGCTGTGATTCTCTGTTCTGTTCTGGTGCTGAAATGGCTCACTATTTAAAGGCGTTTTTGTATTGATAATGTGAAGCCAGCATTTCGGGAAGCTATGGAAATAGGACCTTGGGTATCCTGAAGTGAAACTCTTCTTTCTGAAGATGCCGCTGGCCTCTCAGCAGCCTGGATGACACTCTCCACATCCCCACCTCCTGGAGCCTGCAGCAACTTTGTGAAAGCATCGGTACCCTGCAGCATTGGGAAGGCTTGGCAAGCCACGATGCTGAAGGCTAGCAGGCAAAATCACTAAGTTTGTGAAATCTAGTGGCTTTGGGGAAGATCACGCTGATGCGGATATTTTGGATGCTTAGTTTCAGGGACTCTGAGGTCTTAGCAGGGACTATGAGAGAGAAGGAATGAAGCACAGGGTCCAGGGACCTGTGCCATCTCTGCAACATAGAAAGAAAACATTGCTTTTTCTTCTGGTTGAACTTCTGAAGCTGTGCTTGACAGCCTCCTGTGGGACATTAAAGCTGCAACCTGTCCTCCTGCAGAGCAGAGACAGTCACAGGGGTCTTCCAGCGGGGACAGCGAGCACAGAGACAGGCTGGCTGCCGAGCAGGAGCAGCCTCGGGGGAGGGCATTTTGGGGACTGCTCAGGATTGGACGTGCTGCTCCTTCCCACCAGACAGGGTCCATAGACTGCCCCAGTGCCCACCTCACTGCCCAGCGTGGACGTCCTCACCGCCTGGTGCAGCCAGGATCTCCCTGCTCATCCTCGCAGAGGAACCTGTACCTGTGCTGGCACCATCCAAGTGGCTCTGTCTCCAGAGGTGCATGAAGCTGGGCAGCCTTTGGGCAGACACGAGAAGACCCAAGCACAGAAAAGCATCTTGCAGGGTGATGGGGCCAGGTGGAAACATCAGATGGGAAGGATGGTACGTGTGTGGCGAGGTGTAGAGCAACGGCCATGCGCATCCTTGACACCCCCAAGAGGTCCCGCTCCGACACCACCGCCTTTCCTGGACGGTGCTGAGCTGTGACAGGAGGCACATCCACGCCAATGCTGCCTGGCTTTCCGAGCTGGGCTGCACTAGGAATGCCTCCCCTTGCCCCCCGAGTGGTGACCTACATTGGATACTTGGATAACTCCCTCTCCGCTGGGCTGCTCGCAGCTGCTGGCCCAGGAATAATGCACAGGCAGGGTTATCCTCTCTTCACAGCATCCCCTTTCCAGGCCTGAATCCTTGTCCATTGGGAGTGGATGATTTCCCCTTCCCGCTGCCTGTGGGTGCTATGGTTAGGATGTGGCTCTGTTAGGGGATGGTGCCACTCCTGCATGCGGGAATTTGGCGTGCAGAGGAGACCCCTCTGCATCCTTGCCCTGTTTGTGCCTCTGCTAAACTGAACACCGAGTCTAGCAGTGTTGGGCCTGGAAAGAAACCCTTGCCTTGGTGGGAACTGTGCTGGTGAGGGTTACCCCTGCCCAGGCCTCCCCCATCCCAGTGTGCCCTGGTCTGGGCCAGCATGCTCCTGCCCTGGTCTGAGTCAAACCCCAGCAGAGGCACTTTCCCTAATCCTGCAGTATTGCCGCCGGGCAGGTGGCAGCATTTTGGCTAGCAACTGTGTTGAAATGACCTTTTTAATTCCTGGAGGAAACAACAACAGCAAAAAACCTTCCCCTGCAACGTTTGCTCTTTACAAGTGACTGCTCTGGATTCACATGTGGCATGTTAATGCCACGTGGATGAGCAAAGCCCACTACGGAGACTGGGAGAGGAGTGGGTCCAGAGGTTTTGCAGCAGGTTTTCCCAGCAAAGAGCAGTTCCCTTCTCCTGTGTGCTTAGTTCCTCAATGGGAGCCATGGAAATTTTCCTATTTCTGTCTCTCCTTGGTTTGAGTGCTCAGCTCATTCCTACAGCCTCTCTCCAAGAAGCAAATGTCAGCCCTGAGTGATGCTGCTTTGGAGCCAGACAGCTCTCAGTGATAGTTTTGTCATCCCTTAAGTAAGGGAAGAGGCATCGTGATAAAAAAGGACGGAAGGAAAGCAAAAGGAAGAAATCTGGAAAAGGGTAGCAAACTTGCTGTCTTCCTTGTTCTCATTTTTCCCTGGAGTAGAAGGAAAATGAACAGGGGCAAGGGTTGCTTCTTGGAAATGGCCTGGAGAACAGGGCCAGGCTGTGTGCCCAAATCCAGGCTCAAGGAGCCTTCTGTTACAGTGCCCTCCACTGCAAAGCCACCTAGCACAAGCCTGGACATGCTGCACTACCAAAACCTCTGTTAGATCCTTGGGCTGATTTTGCTCTCAGATATTTAGAAAGAAGTGCCTCCCAGGTCTTCCCAAATGTGGCTCTCCACTGGCAGAGAGGTGGGCCTGGCTGCAGGTGATAAAACTACACCCTGTGCCCCACTGATCTGTCAGTGACTCTTTCCACTTAGTGCTCAGCTCTCCTAATGCCTTGACTAGGTGTCGTTAGAGCTCGTACATAATTGTGGTTTGAAATCAGCTTGCTTCGTCACTCCTGATCCTTTTAATAATTTCCATGATTTCAAGAGTGCATCAGCATGTTTGACTCTCCCAATGCCCCCGCAATGACCCAAAATACTCCGGTCTAATGGACCTAATCCGCTTCCTTCTGTAAAGGTCAAAAAAAAAAAAAAAAAAAGAAAACGGATTTTGAATTCCTTTATTCCTTTGTAAACTCTACATTTCATCCTGGGGCAACGCTGCAGAGCTTCGTGCCCAGAGCCCTCGGCCAGGGAATGCTTTGGAACTTTTAAAAACTTGCCAGATGTGGTGCTCCCCAAGTAGAAAAGCATCTGCCTTATCTCCCTATGTAGGGCATGTATTGCTTAGCTCACTGTGACCTAGAAGCAGTGTCTGCTTGTCTCAAAAACGAGAAACAATCAGGGCTCCACCAGCTCTGCGGGGAGCTCAGATACCCATTGCAGAGTGGATCTCAGGGGTTTGTCAACGAAGCTGTTCTCTGGGCTTTGCCTCGTGCCTGTCTGCTCCTCGTCACTGGGGCAGCCTTTCCTTCAACTGCTCTGGAGACTTTTTGACTCACTTTCAAGAGCCCTGGTCTCCTGCTGTCATCTTGATCTAGCCACACATTTACTGTTTGCATCGCTTCCCCCAGGTGAAAAATAGGACTGTGTGGGTCAAGCAGAGCCAGTCTGTATGATGTGATTGTTGGCTTTTTGGTGTAAGATCAAGTATTTGGACCCCATAAGAGGACTGATATCATGGCTTTGGGCTTGCACTTGACTTAAGAAAATAACAAGGAAGCCATTATATAAAAACCTTTGGAGCAAGGGGAGGAGAAAGATGAGGATCCTCTGAGATCAGCCTGTGGAGATGACTTTCGCCATGGCGTGTTCTTCTCCTTGAGCTTCCAGGTAAAACGAGATTAACCATGGTCAGGAATCAGATTTTCTTAAGGAGCTCCTGGCCTTGCTGGATATCTGCAGGTCAAGGGATGCAGCATGTCCTTACCAGTGTGAAATTTTTGGTTCTGTAAGGAGTAAAAGCCCTGCCTGGGCATTGCTAGCATTGCTTTTAGCTCACAGAAAACTATCTGAAAAGCACCATCAGTTTTTGCTTTAAGAAGGAGAAAAAGCCAAACGCTGAGCTTCCCCCTCACCAACCGATTTGTCCTCTAGAAGATTACTTCCCTGGCCAGGCTTACAGGAGGATTTGAGGTCTCTCCATCTGCTCGCATGCAGCAGGTCACCGCGAGCCGGTGTCTCCCGGGGAGAGTGGCAGCCGCCGTCTGCCGGGCACGATGTGCTCACGCCGCCCAGCACCACGGTGGCGTTTCCTCCTCGGTGCCGTGCTGTGGGTGTCAGCATCGGGCTGGGACTTTCCTTGCTGCCGGAGTCAACCCTGATGCTGCTGGTGGCCAAGCTTCCTGAATCCTTGGTCCACTCTTCTGGTTGATTCCCCAGTTAGAGTCAAACCATGCTTTTTTGTGGGGCTCTCTCTCCTTCCAGCATCCCTTTAGACCAGGAAGGTGAAGGGCATCGTGGCCCCGTCCATCTGGGTTTACATCAGTGCGACTGAAGGCAGCATGTGGTGCTCAGCGCTCAGGTTGGAGCGGATCCCCAGGCACAGACCATGAGGCCCTCCCAACGCTGGCTGCTTTGCACTGACCCGTGAGCACTGCTGCCATCCTGCCTGCTCTCACCGCGGCCCCCGGCCCCTCTCCGGTCCTGGGGCTTCCCTCGCTGTGCCTCATGCGCCCCAAGCCACCCCAGCGGCCACTCACGTGGCCCTGGGTGCCCGGCGCTGCTGAGCGGCAAGAGCTCAGGAGGAATTGAAGTGACAAGCAAAGCCTTCACCAAAGGAGAGGAAGCGAAAGCTTGGCGGAGGGAAGCCGGCAGCCACAGTCTATTTCAGGTGCTCGGTGAACAGCCCTCCCTGAGATCACGCGGTGGAAGAGCACACATATCCCAGCAATGCTCTGTGCCAAGGGCTGTGCTGGCCCTGCACGCAGCCCATGCACCGGGACCTCTGGTTGGGGGCTGTGTCTCGCTTCCTGTTCCCCACTGACCAAAGCTCAGCAGGGATGTGGATCGTGACCATAGGTTTGCTGTGCACCCCTGTGCCTGCACACCAACTTTTGGACCTGCAGATGCACCTCCTCTCCTAGGGCATCACCTTTGCTTCGTGCACGTCTCCTGTGCACCAGGGTGAGATGCTTCCTTGACTCTGAGCATGACCTAGCTAAACGTGATCTCAGCGAAAGCGTGTTTTTTGAGGGAATGCTTCCAGGTCTACCCTCATGCAGAGTGTTCTGCAGTGACTTCAGAGCTCTTATAAACCAGAGCTGCTCTGGTTTGTGGGTGATGGGTTGTGGAGATATGGCCCACACCAAAAGGAGGATTAAGTCCTGCATGCTGTGCTTTCATGGCAGGGCAGCTACGTTGTGAGACAAGGGAGGGGCAGAGCGAAGCACCTCTGTCTTACTGACAGGAGTCCAAATATCCCACCTCGATGGTGCTGATGAAAACTGTACAAAGAACTGACAAAGAGGGCATTTAAAAAAGATCATAAAGCTTGCGTTAGCTCTTAGAAAGCACTGCCGATGCTAGAGGATCCCTCCCGAGCTGGGAAGAGCTAAGAGAACATTTCCCTGGGAAAAAAAAAAAAAAAAAGACAAAACAAACAAAAAAGGTCAGGAAGGGAAAGCACCTTCATGGAGTGGGCAAGGAATGAACTTTCCCAAACAGACGTGGGATGGGCCTGCAAGGACTTTGGGGTTATTTATAGTGGCAGGGAGGGGGGTTATAAACTGACGTTCACAAGTGTTTTAACATGAGTGTTTTTTGGAGCTCTTGCTGAGGGCTCTGATACTGGAGACAAGGGAGCTCTTCCCCATTGCTCGCGCTCCGCTCCGTCAATCCCATCTCATCACCAGATGCTGTTTCAGGTGCTAGCTAATAAAGCGGCTGGAGGTGAGTTAAGAGAGAAAAAGGAAAAAGTAAGAGCTAACGACAAGCGAGCTTAGGCAGGGTGGATTTATGTGGCCTGACTGAACTAGGTTTGCGGAAGCGGAGGAGGAGGGAGAGGGCTCTGGGGGCGATGCCGGGGGCTGGCGCTTCCTGACGCGCCTCCCTTGGCTTCCGAGGGGATGGAGATGCCAAGTACCGCCCCGCTGCTCCGGCACCAACCCCGGCCCAGCCTGAGCTGCCGGACGGGTTGGTGCCGATGGGTGGCTGATGCTGGTGGGCAGAGGGACATGAGACCTTTTGCTTGTGCTCAGACTACCCCAAAATGCTGGAGGGAGCTGGATGTATGAGTCCCTCGGGGCAAGTGGGCTCTGGGAACGCTCTCTCCCAGCGCCGTTGCCTTTCCAAACGGTGTGTGGCTGCGCTGGATCCCTACGGGTCTCCCCATGAGGATGCCCCCGCTGTGTTCGCAGGGCAGCGAGCACCACGGGGCACTGGTTGCTCCTCCAGCGCAGTAACGTGGCTGCACATGGCGTCGGGGAGCTCCTGGCGCAGGGCCACAGCGCTGAGGTGCTGCGCGAGGCGGCTGCGGGGCCGCGGCGCTGAGGTGCTGCGTGAGGCGGCTGTGGTGCCGCAGCGCTGAGGTGCTGCACGGTGCCACGGCGCTGAGGTGCTGCACGAGGCGGCTGTGGTGCCGCAGCGCTGAGGTGCTGCACGGTGCCGCGGCGCTGAGGTGCTGCGCGAGGCCGCTGCAGCGCCGCGGCCCTCTGCCCCGGCCCGCTTACCCACTTTGCTGCGGAGCCTGGGGGCAGGCTGGGTTTCCATTCCCCCACCTCCATCCTCCTGGCAGGGACGTTTCTGACAGGAATACTCATGGAGACTACAAGGTGTCAGCTTGGAAATCTTTTAACTTTACTTCATCTCCCCAAATGGACAATGTCTCCGTTCATTAGGTACCCACCCAGGGGGCAGATGTCAGCTCTGCTCATGTAGCTCATGGCTTTTCTCAGCTTATCTCTGCGGAGGCTCTGATGGCTTCAGAGCGCTCATCTCCTATCATGTCACACTGGCTCCTCCGCGTAGGGCTGTCCCTTCTCCCTCTTTCACAGCTGTGCAAAGGAGCTCACCTGCATGTGCCATGCAGTCATCTCCCCGCCTTCTCATCCCCAAGAACTGGGTTTGGAAGGATGTTTCACTGGGGGGAAAAAAAAAATGGGTAGTGGTGGTGAGCGCGTGTGCAGTGCTTGAATCAGTTTTCCTTGGCCAGGCTGCGCCTGGGAGGAGAAACCATCACTGAAGTCTGCCCGGTGAGGCTAATTCATTCTGACAGCTTTTTCACTGGGACATTAAAATCATTGCCTCTGTCTCTGTAAAACATACAGTAAGTCGAATGACGGGAACACAGGTCAGAAAAGGATTGTTCTCTCTTTTTTGCAATGAACACTGTCACTAAAAAGAAAAAAATAAATAAAATAAACTGCCAAACAAAATAGATCCCACCATCCCAGCACATAGGAGCTGCTACCCCTCATCTTCACTGGAGCCTGGCACGGGGGTCCCCTCCAAGGCAGAGGGGAAGCTGGCAGCCTGGGAGTACGACGCAGATGGAGCCATCTCGCTGAAATTCCCGTCTGTAACATCTGCAAAGTGCATCATGGCTCATGAATTTGGTGAGATGGATGAAGAGCACCCCTTCCTCTCCAGCACGCCCAGTGCCAGCTGCAGCACATGCCCTCCTTTAGATAAAGGAGGTTGGGTTTTCCTTGGGGACCTGCAATAGAGGGGTTATCTATGAGATTTTGTAGCTCCCTATGTGTCTTTAGAGGAACTCTAAGCCCATGTGGGAGCCTTGGGTTGCCCCTATATCCTAAGCTCCGCACAAAGAACCAAGTAATCTCCATCAGTGGTGCTAAGAGCCAAGAACTCACAGGTGAGGAGAGGCTAAAATCAAGCTCTATTAGTGGATTTAATTTGGGGCAGCTGTGCAGGCAGGTTGCACTAAAGTGCTTAGAGGGGGCACAGGGTGCTTTTGGAGTCTTCAGTGTGCAGGAAGGACAGCCTGGGTGCTGGAGGGGGTGTTTTGGTGCCTCTTCCCTGCAGCAGAGACATGTGCAATGAGGTAGGGGACATCAGAAGGTCTGCTGTGCCTTGGGGAGCTGGGGTTGTGGTTGGGCCAGCTTTAGAGGAAAGTTTTAATGCAGGAGGAAGGCAGCTACTGTGCTCCAGGAGGCAGCCAAGGGTCCTAGGGCTGTAGAGAAAGCATGGTGAACCTCTCCTTTCTGCCCTGGAGCTGCCTAGGGTCATTGGCCAGCCCCTTCTCCACTGCAGGTTGTGCTGGGCAGGCTGATGCCCAGGGTGGGTGTGTGGCTTGCAGGGACCATGCTTTTGGCTGAGGTTTAACCTTTGGGGGAGCAGGCTGGTGATGGTGATGGGAAGGATCAGCTGCTGATGCTCATTTCTCCATCTCTTGCTCTAGCTGAGGCCAGCTCTTAACCTGTTCGTTTTTAGTAAAGAAGAAACCTTGCCCAGCTGTCTTCTAGATTCACCTGAGTGTAAAATCTGTTAAGAAAAGCTACAGCCTGAACCCCTATTCCCATGTTGTAGAGCTGCAGCCGTTAAACTGCCTTGATGAAGTTTCTGATGCCTTCCAGAAAGGGAAGCTCCTAAGTGCCTGTGTGGTTATTTTTAAACAGTGACTTTTCCTAGGTCTGCCCGTGCTATTCCCAAGTAAGGCTGGGAGCCAATGTGTGGTGCTCTGGGTGCATGTGGCTCTGCCTCCGAACGTTGCCCAAAAGCATATAGGCCTGAGGTACTTTTGGAAAGCCCACAAACAGAGTGCCAGATGTAGCTCTGACTTCCAGATGTCACTTTGGATGCCTGCAAATGTCCTCAGGAGCATTACTTACTCTATTCCGGCCAGCATGGAAGCAGAGAACTGTCACAGGCTCCAAGGCTGCCTCGCAGAAACGTGCACAGGACCAGCTCACGCGTGGAAGTACTTGTCAGTGTGCCTCAAAATAGCTACATGCACAAGGAGGGGGTTTGCAGCAGTTCTTGTCTCAGATCTGTTCAAGTGGATGATCTCTGAAGCCTCATCCTTCTGGGGGAAAAGAGCAGTGGTGACTTTGCAGTGAAGCAGAGCTTGTGCCTTGCCCTTGAAACTGCTTTTGCTGCTTTGTGTGTTCCAGTGAGACCCAGTTTCAGCTCTTTGCCCTAGGATTTACAGCTTGTTTTCCAAGAGCTTGCAAGGGGAGCTGCTGTGTGAATATATAGACTCTCTGATTCCCAAATAATTTTAACAAGAAGTCAGACAGGATTTATTTTTGTTTCTTTTGAACTTAATGGGATAGCATGGACTCATCAGGCTGCTTTCAGATGCTGCTGAATGCTTTCATATAATATACCCTAAACTAAAAATTCCAAGGCATTCCTGTGCTTGTCCATGTTTCAGAGCATGTGTGGTGATCAGTGTGGACCTCTGCCTGTTATTGAAGCCACATGGTCAAATGCATCTTTAAAGAATGCTTGGTAACTTCAATGTGATTTTTTTTTCCCCCTTAACTGTGAAAGACTAAATCTTGCAAAACTTTCAATAGGTTGAGGTGGCCAAGTCCTTCAGCATATGCTGGATATTTCAAGCAAGGAAACAGTCCTGCTGAGCTCCGGAGTCAGCATATGTGTTTTAGACTGACCCCGCTGGGAAGTAATTCCCTAAGTTGGGTTTGTGCTGCTCAAAATAGGACCCAATTATTATAAGTTTTGGTGGCCCTTCTCTAGGCAGAGTTAAGGATGTGAAAATGTCCTTCTGCTCTGGCTTTTTCTGGAGAACGCTGCTCGGAGTGACTGGCTGTGTCTGTGCTGCAGCGTCTCCTGTTCCTGCCTCCTCATACACACAGTGGGATTAATTGCACCTTCATATGCCCTTATCTGGGAGTAAGAGATGGGGTTTTTGTGATGACCTGGATATCTTTGCCACTATTTCATAAAGAAATCCTCATCCATCCTAAGTGGCTTCACTTGAATGCTGTGCAGGAGGTCAGGGTTCTTTAATGTTTATTGTTCTAATGAACTTTCATGGGAAATAACTGAATTGAGAGGACTGTCTGCAAGATCATACTATTAATGGTGATGGAGGGGGCAAAGGGCTAGGGAATGAGGCAAACGGAGATTAATGCACTCTTAATTTATTCTGGATTTGTGTCAAAATTGGCCTGAGCGTCCTGGGGCAGAGGAGCAGTTGTGGAGGCAGAGCACAGGAGAGGGCATCTTTCTGCTGCCCTCCTTTATAGGGTGTAGCTGCCGCATGCAGCTGAACCTTCCTCTTGGAGACATAGGCTGAATTTGGGAAGGGGACCCATGTACTTGGAAAGCATTGCTCCTACCCACATTGTCAGCTTGCCCGTTAGCACTTACTTACCATCTCCTCCCCTCTGAGGAAAGAGCAAAAACAGAAAAAAATGAGGTTTTGTGTCCCTGGTTTTGTTTTTTTTTTCTCATCTCATTGCCTCACATTTGCAAGTCCGAGTTAGGTTGTGCATAGAGAAGTGAGCAGGCTGCAGTAGGATGGCTTCTGCTGTGCCCCCTGCTTTCTTGAGTCTTTTCTGTGGGACCCTTCTTTTTCTGGGTGCTCAAAATGCTTTTGACACCCCTGTGCCTCAGAAGACAGGGATTATTTCATCCCTCTCAAAGCCCCAGGTGCAGGGCATTGGGGAGTGAGGGCTAAGTGCAGGTGGTGGGAAGCAGGAGTAGGGTTTCCTCCTGCAGGCTGAATCTTCATCTGAGCTTCCTCCTTTGCATTTGTTTTGATGAAGTTCAGCTGAGGTGGGAAGGGAAGAAGTGGGAAGTGGTGCAGGAGAAGGTCTTGGGCTGCAGTGTGCTGCTCACAGCTGGTCCCTGTTGGCTCTGAAACCCAGAAATCTCCAAACTTTGGCTTTTTGTACAGGAGTTTCAGTCAGTCAGAGGAGCATGTGCTGTCCTGGCTCTAATATATTTAAGAAAATCCAGTAGCTGAAGAGGGGCTGCTAAAAGCAGTTAGGAATGACCTTGCAAGACTGTGACCATGGTGAAAAATATAGAAATTTAATGTAGGAAAGAAGGATAGATGTTTAGGATGCTTTTTTTCTCAATACCTAAATAGGTGACCAGCAGTTTGTGCTGACTGGCAAAACTACCAAAATTCCTATCACTTTAAATGAAATTATCATAATAATTACCCCAAGTTCACTGATTTGAGCCTGTTTTCCCACAATAGGCCCAGGCTCCGGGCTGCCTGTTTGCTCACCCTGTCCCCGGCAGTGGGATGCTGCTCTGCTGCAGGTCACCCTGCCCACACAGAGGAGAGGGGGGTTTCCTGCAAACCCGGGTGCTGAGATCTTGCTCTCTCTTTCAGGTCTTACCCCATCGTCTCCATCGCTGACCCCAGAGCCCTCTGTCCCTGCTGGCCGCCCTCATCCTTGGCTTCTCCACAGGTGAGTGTCTGGGGGAGGCCGGGAGGTAGCATAAATCAGTCCTTTTGCTGGAAGGCAGAGCTTTTGTTCACAGGAACCTTCATAACTGGATATTGGGGTGGGGAAAAAAATGATGCTGTAAGGGCAGGGAGGCACCAAAGCACAGGCTGTCCAGAGAAGTTGCATGGTCTCCATCCTTGGTAGTTTTCCAAGGCTCGCCTGGAGAAAGACTGGTCTCACTTGAAAGATGACCCTGCTCTAAGCAGTAGGTTGGACCAGAGACCTCCTGAGGTCCTCTCAAACCTTGGGAGTCCTGTGGGCTCCCATCCCAGCAACAGACCCTTTCCCATAGCAGCTGTATTAGCATTTCACATCCAGTATATTGGAGACAAACCTGGGGATTCTGGATTTTGCAGTGGCTCCTTACGCTAGTGGCGGCTGAGTCACTGGAAAGTGAAGAGCTTCCACCAAAAAGCATAAGTTGCCATGACATGTTAGGAACAGCACAAAGTCCAAGCAGTGAGTGGGGACTGCAGCTCTCCCATCATGATGCTCAAAGTTTAGGATAATGGAGAGGTTTTTCTGCCCTCTGGCACTTGGTTTATTAACTGCCTGGGCTGCTCGATTGGTTTTATTGATGGGTAATGCATGCCCCAGTTAACTCATCAGGAGCAGCAGCAAAAATGAAGGGATAAAAATAACCCAGCACCCATGTAACTGCAATTTGCTGGATTATTTCCATTGCCTTTGTAATTTGAAGTCTGGAGAAAGCAGAGCCATGGTTTGAGCTCTGGTTCTCCCTATGGGGGCAAGTCTTGGCAGACAGACCACCTGGCTGTGGGCTGTCTGGGGGTCTTGTTAGGGCCATGTCCCATGTGTCTAGATGTTACCAGCCAATGCAGTGGCATTCTGAGGGGAGAAATCAGGCCCACGTATGTGGGACTTGCGTTTTGTAGGTTTTTTTAGTCAGCTGAAAGGCTGTTACGGAGAACAGCTGGTAGTTGAAGATGGATCCTGTGGACTCAGTAGTGAAATGTCAATAACACTTGAATTCTGGCTAGTGATGTTTGGTATTTTAACCTTCTGAAAGAGGAAAATAAGAGCAGGGGCTGAGAAATGTTGCAAGAGCAATGGGTGAGCTCTTGCCAGCTCTGGGCTTTGAGCAGGCCCCCTCAGTCCTGCATTAGCTGGGTTGAGCTGCTGCTGGGCTCAGTTTGCCCTGGCCCTAACCTGTCCCCTGCCCCGGTCTGCAGGTCCGCACTGTCTGACTGTGCTGTGGACTGTGGGTTCTGGCTCTGTGCAGCGCTCAGCATGCCCTATTCTGGTGAAACCAGACTTTCCAAGGAGTCACTCTGGAGCCTGAGGCCAGCCTGCAGGGTAAGGTAAGGCAAAACCATCCCATCCCTTTATAAATGTTGTTGGTTGAAGAGAGAGCTGTCTTTGCAGCTGCAGTACAGTCTTAGCCTGTAACATGCTTGTATGGAGGCTGTGCTTGGGGTCTCCAGTAGCAGAGTGCTGTCATAGCAGGGATCAGCAGAGCTGTGGCATGGTGGAAAAGGTAAGTGGGATTTGCACCCTGCAAAGTGCAATCCTGGTGAAGGAGTGTCTATTAAAGCAATAAATCAAAGCCCTAGGAAGTGTTTAGCATTTCTATGTGTGTTTAGCTGCCAGGGCTTCTTTTGGCAAAGGGGGCTGCGTGGCCCTGCTGTCACAAAGGTTTTCTATCCTGCTGCCTCTACCCTCTGTTGTACTCTGCTCTTTGCTTTCCACCATGCTGCTCACAGGGGCCTGTTTTAACCAGTGAAAGAGCTAAGCTGGGGAGTGCAGAGACGAGGTCATTTTCATCAGCTGCTCTGCTTTTGTTACTAAAATAGATCTGCTTTGGCCTTGAGCCATCATGTTGTCCCCGGCATTGACTATCGCAAATGGATGGCAGGCAACATTTTCCATTAGCAAAGAGGAGAACATGTGTCTTGGTGAGAAGGCAGCTCCATAAAGCAGAAATGCTGTGGCTGGCAGCAGGCAACCCCACCTCTTTTCATTTAAGTGCCAATCCCCATTTTCTAAGCATAAATATTGGGAGAGAGCTGTCAGGGCAAATCTTTATATCTGTGAAAAGAAGATGCAAGTGGATAAAATTTTACAAGTGTCTGTGTGTGGTGTTTTTTTTGGTTTTTTTTTTGTAGAGGAAATGCAGGTGACCCACTAAGACTCAGCAGGGGTAGAATTTGCCTGAAAAAAAATGAGGAGATTTACACAGTCATTGGTTATATAGTAGTTTCAAGCGCTTGGCTTGAGCTGCAACTTGGTCTCGTGATTCATAAGGAAGCACATGCTTATGAAGTTGGCAGGAAATAAATTTGCCCCAGGTTTGCTTTTGGTACTGTACCTTAGGCTCCAGGCAGGGAGTTTGAAAAAGGTCATGGAACACAGAGCAGGAAACTTATTTTCTCATCTGTAAAAGCATGCTCTTGGAGGACAGGTAAAGCTTGGCAGCTTTATGAAGGCCCCAGGCTCCTGTGGCTCCCTGTCCCTTGCCATCTCTAGTCCCTGGAGGAGACTGCCTAGGGCTGTGTATATCTTGACCCCCATATTGAGTTAGAAGATGCTCTTCCAACTCTTATCTGACCTTAGTTTACAGGCCCCCTTGTGCCTTGCAGCAATTCTGTCTGAGCGGAGAACCCATGTGCTCATGGTCCCCCTTGGAGGAAGAATGGGAAGAATTAGTAAACGAGGAGACATGAGCAGATGCATGCTTGCCATGGTTGGCAGCCTAAGTGACACTGGTGTGGGACCTGCAGTTAGGGCCCTGATGCAGGACTCTGAAAGACTTGCCCCATTGTCCAGATGCCCCAGGTTGGGCCCTGTTGTGACAGGGCTTATATTGACTCTGCTGTTGTGGTTCACTGCTCCTGTGTGCTATGGGCAGCTTCTTCTACAAATGGGTTCACCTGTAGTTTTTCCAGGAGACTGACTTTCCTGCTTGGAGATTAAAGGTAATTTAGGGAGGGACTGGTTGCTAATAATGCTTTGGCAAGCATCCATTGAGTTCTCAAACTCTTCTCTGCTTGCTAGCTTCTTGCCTGTGCAAAGCAGGTCTCAGATGGGGGCTTCTCATAGCCAAATACCAGGAAAACCAGGGGCATCCTTGCTGTGGGGAGCTGAGTGTAGTGAGGACCAGCTTGGAATCAAGTCCCCAAGCTGATGTTCCCAAGCTGCCTGTCCATCTGGCATATGCATTTTATTCTCTAGCTTTAGTGAAGGCACTTTTCTGCAAATAAGTTGCTAAAGCTTCGTTTGTACAGACTCTATGATACCCTGTAACTTCCACCTTCCTCTGGGCAGGTCTCCATTTTTCTACATTCCCATGCTCCGCTGTCAAAAGCGCAATTATTTCTCCATATCTGTGCCCCAGCCCTTTTTCTGGATCCCTAGTTGGACAGGAGAGGTAGCCCTGAGGAGCTCCTGGCTCCTTGACTTCAAAACACAAGGCAAGTTGTGGTTGTTTTTTTTTTTTTTTTTTTTTTTTTTTTCCTTAGGGCACCACCATCAGCTAAGCACAGTGGGTTGTCTTTGCCCCTTTCTTATTCTGTCCAAAGACCCTTGCAGATGGTGGTGGCCTGTTCAGCAATGTTCAACTGGTAGTAGCATAGGGTTGTGGTTTGGAGCCTGGCTGGTGTCAGTGTTGTGTCACACAACCACTATGGGATGGCTCTGTCCTGCTAATCTGCAATCACGCCTGACGACAGGATGGAGACTATCCGAGCCCATCCTAAGGGAAAGCACAGCTCAAGCTCTTGCTCTCTGCAGCTTGAAGGGCACACGACTGTAAGGGAAGGACTATGGCACACTCAAGTTGTACTTGGCCTGCTGTATCTCATCCCCTGGTTTGTCAGGAGGCAGTGCCCTCATTAAGGGCACATAAAAGTTCCTTGACCTGACACTGGAGACACCAGCAGGTAGTGAAATCACAGCTTCGTTGTACAAAAGTGTTTTGCTCTTTCTAGCTTAGCAGCTTCCTGCTACTACAGTTAAAAGCCATCTCATGAAGGGAAGAGTTGTTAAAATGTGTCTGCTTTAGCTCTTTCCTTTTAAATGCTAAATCTTCAAGGCTATGTCTCAAATCTTTCCTCATGGGACCCATAGGAACAACAGATTACGGAGCCCTGGAGTGACAGTCTCTGGTGTTGGTGATTTGTCCCTGTGACCTTGAGGATGCCTGCAATGCCTCTTCTCCTTTATCCCCAACCATTATTTGTGACCTCTGCACTGGGTTTGCCTAAGGAGCAACAGGATTTAGGACCTGCTGCTCTGCCTAGAGCTATCTGTTGGCATCAAAACGAGGCATGCTCTTATTTACAGATGAACACTGCTGAAAAGCAAGGAAAGATGGGGTTGTGTTTCACCCTTTGAACTTGGAGCTGCTTCTGTGTATACAATACAGCGATTTACTTATTGCATGCTGGTTACTTTATAGCAAAGGTACAGGTACTACAGAAACCTGATTTTTTTTTTTTTTTTTAACACCACCTGGCATCAGGAAATTGCTGCTCTTCCTCATGTCTAAGCAATGCTAGAAGTAGTCACTGCTAGACCTGAAGGTCATGGGGCTGTTACGGGGTGAGGAAGGTGCTGGCCGTGGTGCTGGCAGGAGAAGCATTGACTGCTGCACGAGTCTGCAAAGGGAACATCCATGTTGACCACTAACGATTTTTAATTTGACCCTTCTGCTTCACCTGAATTTGAAGGTGAACTAGCCAAGTTAGCAGCATCGATCCGGGATGCGAATCATCAGCGCAGTGCCCTGCCCTGCGGAGAGTGCGGCCACGAGCATTTGGTCCCTCTCCCGCTTTGTTTTCCTGCCTCCCCTTCACGCCCTGCCAACGCGATTAGTCAAGGCGGGCGCCCCAGCGCAGCACCCCGGTGCCGCGAGCGCCACTGACCTTGCTGGGGGCCGGGGGGCAGACATATAGGCGCCTGCGAAGGGCTGCCAGGGCGCGCGCCGGCCCCGCTCCCGTCCGCCGCCGCCGCGTCTCCGGCGCTGGTAAGCTCCAGGGCTGCCTTGTGTGGCTTGGGGGTCTGTGGGTTTGCGTCGTAAAAGCGAAGAATTTGGTATTGGTAAAGCGCAGACCTTGTTTGGCTGCTGGGAAAAAAATGCATTTGCTTGGCGCTTAGCTGGGGCAAACCATGTGCAAGGAAGCACGTTTCCTGGAGGTAACAGTATTTTTGTGTTCAACTCCATGGTTTTGATTATGACTTGGGGAACTGGTGTCTTGGCAAGCAATGAAATACCAATTGTGTCTAATCCAGCATGAGTTTGCAGAGTGAAATAACTTGAAGTATTTTTTGACAGTTCTTAGGGAAGTCTTTAGATAAAATACTGTATCACCTGTCCAATTATTTTTCTTTGACCTACTGGGAAATAAAGCAGATAAAACCTGAATATAACCTGGGAACCTAGAAACTTGTGTTAGCTAATACATGTGGTTCTTTTGGAGGGAATAAAAAGATGTTATATGCTTTCCTGGCATCTTTCGTGCTATAGCCATGCTTTTTCTGTTGCTGAAAATAACCAGCCATTTTAATCTCAGCATTGTTCTGATCTTTTAATCCAGCTTGCTTTCTCTTGACAGAGCAGCATAAAATGATTTCTATCTGCCTATTATATAATTAATCAGAAGATTACTGTGGAGCCAGATTTAGCTGGACATTGCCTGCAAAGGATGAGGGGGCTGTGATTGGAGAGCGATGGTGCTAAGGTGGAGTGTTTCTCATGCTACTTCCTTGGATGTGTCCATTGCAAGGTGCAGGAGGGAAAAGTAGTGAGCTGGATGGTTTGGGTGGTATGGAAAAAAGTGGATCTGAGCATGCAGTAGAGAATAAGGTTGTCCCTTGGTTTCTGTTAAAATAAAATGCCTCAGCATCTGGTTGGTGGCTGGAGAAGAGCGACCCTCTAGAAGAGATAGGATTTCAATGGAAATGTAAAGCAGACTAATGCTCCGACTGCCTGTCCATGGGTGAAATCAGCTGTTTTGGATGGGCCATGGTGACCTGGCTCCCTTCCCCACAGGGCTGGGAACCCAGCACTGGGGCCAGTTCTCTTAGGGCAGGACATCCTCCCTGCTTCTGGGAACCCATGTCCTCCGTGATGGTCCTGAAATATTTCCTAGATTTGCTTCCACGTGGACATTTTCGTAACCACCATTTTCTTCTGGCTCACATGATGTTCCTACGTCTCTGCCCTGTTCTGATCACTCTCTTGCTCTATTTCTGTCTTTGTTAACACCGTGTGAGACAATTGAATCTCATGAATGAACTGGGAAAAACAACTACTTGCAAAAACACCTGACTTCTCTTGTCCCAGGGTAGAGCTGTATCCTTGGGAGGAACTACAGCAATTAACAGCTGTGCTGAGCACTGGGTTTGGGATGTGGTGGTAATGCTTAGAGGACTTGGAGGTGGTTTTATCAGCGAAAGCAAAGCTCAGATGATTCTTCAAGCCCTTAGGTAATAGTATGGTTTGGGACAGCTGCTTTGCAGAAATTCACTGAAATTCAAGTCCACCTGCCAGAGACAGGTTCACTTGAGACTTTTAATTTGTGATAAACAAGCATATCACTAGCATGACAGGATGATATGGTGGGGAGATTTATTCCAGGTGGAGACTTAGATTGTTGGAAAATCCAGCTTCTGATTTAGGCAAATCATGAACATGAACTCCAGGAAAAATAAGAGGAGCGTATCTTGGCTCCAAAAAGCTGAGATTCCCTTCCCCTCCCACCCCCACTCTCCATGGTGATCTTCCTCACTTTACTATGCTAGTACAAAAGAACAATGTTTAACTTTAAAATATAAAGAAAATCAAACCAAGAAGCAAAGTGAGCTCAAGAACCTTTCCTCTTTCTTTAGTTGCCTAAAAATGGAGCAGCTCCCACTCTTTGCTCCGTCAGCTTCCAGACCTCAGGATACTCCTGGGGCTTGTGTTCTTGTTGAGCATTGGTGTGCGAGGCTGCTGGGACCTGATGTTGCCAATGGAAGGGAAGGCCAAAACCTGCTTAGCCAGTGAACTGTTGCTGACTCAGACTTGGTGTTTTTTGTCTTGTGTGTGTGTGTGTGTGTGTGTGTGTCCTCTTCCTCCTGTGCTCAGCTGGTAAGAGCCAAATACTGGGATTTACAGTCAGATCTTGCGTTTACGAACAAGTCCTTGCGTTGGTTACGTTTGACCCCCAGGATAAGCATTTTAGCACAGCCCATTGCCAGCAGCCCCTCAAGCAGCTGGATGTGTGCACTACTGTGCACACTCCTCTGCCTCCTGGAGACCGTTTTCCCTGCAGCTCATGGACAGGCAGCGTTATTCCGATACCCTGGCAGAGCGACTCCCAATTTCTCCATATAAACAGGCAGGGCTCCAGTGCCCATCTCATGCTGGGGCTCCTTTCTCTTTCACGTTGAAAGCATTGGCTGGTTCATCCTCATTGCCTTGAGGCAACCTGATTTGCTCAGTGGCCTTTTTTTTTTTTTTTTTAAGAGAGAGGAGGGGGGGAAAAAAAAATCAAAGCCCACTGAAATGACAAATATCAGTGGTGGGAGCATCCCCCTTTCCAGCAGACCAAGGGATTTGGGAGAAAATAGGTCACATGCTCTCCATCCTATGCCACGTGGTTGCCATCCCGGGGCCAATGAGGTTTTGAGCCCTCTACGCTCTACAGCAAAAGATCACTGGGATTTTTTTCCCCGTTGCATTTTTCGTCTTTCCCAAACGTGAAGTGGCCATCTGTCCAAACCCCCCGTCACGCGGAATCGTCGCTAACGCGGCTTCGTTGGGGAAGGTAAGAAGATTTAAAAGATTGTATTGGTGGGAGACCACCTGGCGTGTCTACCTTCATGCTTCCATGCCATTTTTCATCTCTACAAGAAGTGAGTCGGAGCTGGGATTCAATAAGAGTTAAAAGAGCTTTGAACAATTAAGAGCCTTCTTAAGCGAATTGTTTGGGTTGAGAAAACTTAAGTCTGCGTTAGATGAGAATGGGGTTATGGGATAACTAATTATATGCCTTGACGTACTTAATAGGTTTTCTTTGAGTCTATCCTATAAAATGCTTAAATTGGTTAAATCATCGTTACTTATTGCAGTATGTGCTTTGTTTTTGGAAAATTCAATTTTATTGAATTATATAGTCTGACTAATTATAAATACTAATAAAGCTAGTACCATTGAATAGTGAAGCTTTTGTTCCTGTGTTAGAGAGGAGAGATTATATAGTCTGCGTAGGTATAACTTCTGGTGCGTGCTTTGGATATGGTTGTTTATATGCAGGCATAGAGTGTTAGTAGCACAATTTGAACTGTCTTAAAGAAATTAGGATTATAATCACTTAAACTCCCAACTGAAGATTTTTTTTTAGGATACAGCATGTGAAACCTATTTGATCAAGCTTCTACCTTTCAATTGTTTTAATTTTTCTCCTTTTTGTGTACTGAAAATAGATTGAAATTTGAATTTTGGAAAGGGGAGCATCTTTTATGAAGGTGATTCTTCTCAGTTTGCCCCTTTTTTTTGCTAAGTTTTTTAGAATAGTTAAATTCTTCCTAAAACCCTTATGTTTCTGTTGCTTTTTCTTTGGTTAAACCGTTGCTTCATCCATACAAAAGCAAAATATTACTTTCTAATGCTTTGGAGTACCTAACTGCCATTAAAATCTATACCATCTTACCTATAGCATCTTTATCTTTTAAAGATAAAATTACATTTTTTCCTCTGATATTTTTCTTGAAATAAGAATTTCTGGGGTAATATAACTTGAATTTCAGCCATATGAGAAAATCTTATTGGTATAATCAAAAGTCATGTCTGACTTAAAAATGTCAGACACATTGGATCAAGGGCATTGTGTTTAAGTT
This sequence comes from Tinamus guttatus, assembly GCF_059628265.1. Taxonomy (NCBI): domain Eukaryota; kingdom Metazoa; phylum Chordata; class Aves; order Tinamiformes; family Tinamidae; genus Tinamus; species Tinamus guttatus. The sequence goes on along the minus strand of NW_028289236.1, from coordinate 839,541 downwards.
TCCTTAAAATGATTCATCTTTCATTTTGACAGATGCGAAGACAGATGCTAGCTTGCATTTTGATACAGAAACCAAATACTGAAATAGAGAAAAATTGTATAATATCTGGGGTTTCATCTTCAGTAGAGAATTCCTAAACAATTCAATAATATTTTTGAAATCCTTAATAAGACTCTTACGGATTAATTTATATGAAGGCTTTTAGTATTCACAGATAAAGGGAAATAATTAAATTATTTCTTCCTGAAAAAATGTTTAGAAATATTCTCAGACTAGCTAAAGGATATTAATAGGATATTTCTTTCTGAACAAAATGGATTGTTTCAGGGGAGGAGGGGGGGAAAAATAATCTGATCAAGGCCAAGGCAAATTTTTTCTAAAACAATTTAAAGATTTGTTTTTTTAAATGGTTGTATTGCAATGGGTGTAGTTGTCTTCAAAATGTTTTGAAGAAGCTATGGTATTTTAATGCAAAGAATCAGAAAATATGAATGTTCTCATGATCTGTGCTGGACTGTGTGGTAGAGACCTAGCAAGCATCTTTTGCAGGGTGCAGTGGTTTTTGTGGTGAAGGATTCCTTTGTATCCACCTAGAAAGACAGCATTTGCCATGTTGTGTAAAGCTCCTTTAGATAATTTACATGTGGTGATTTCATCCCTCACATTTTTGTGAGTTCCACATCCTCCATCAACATGTGGAACTGCTTTTCTAAGGTGACTGGATAACTGTGGCTTTTTTCCCCTCCATCAATCTTGATGTCTACCTGAGAAAAAATTCCTGCAATTAGAGGAAGCAGAGTTTGTTTGGGGGGTAGAAAAAAATATGGTCCCTTGCACCTCTGATAGCCCGATCTTGAGCCCTCTGCGGGCTCAGAACACAGGCGGCGCGTTCATGGTTAGAGTTTCTGTGCTCCTTTTGTGAGGCTCTAGCTCGTTCTCCACAGCACAGGGATAAAGAAATGGGGATTCTACCAGGAATGAAGCATTCATCATCCTGGGATTGCTGGAAACGCATGCTAAAACATGCCTGCTTTTCCCTTGCTCCGCAGGGTGGTGATCCCTGTGTTTGGCTGTGGGCAGGATGAGGGGGTTCGTGGCAGCACCGGGTCTGGCGTGTTGTGGTGGTGCCTGGTCCCCAACAGCTGAACAAAGGATGCTCTCCGAGCGCGGCTGCGGCCCGGGGATATGCTGCATCGCTCCGGCTGGGGTGGCAGTGCATCTGGCTTCGTGTCCCCCTCCTTGCAGCATGAGGGTGGGTGGTGTGGAGTCTGTACAGCTTGGCTTTGACAGACACCTTTTAGCTAGGGAAAATGGAAGCAAATTTAACAGGGCTTTCCCAGGGGTGGAGAGAGGAGCTGAGCTGTCCTTATCCCTGTAGCAAGCTGCTTTCTGCTTTTCAGGGTAACGCATTCATTGTGGTGCTACAGTTTTGTGTTTTTATACATATGTGTATACATATATGTATTAGGCTTTGCTGAAGCAGTTGGTGACTTGCCGTGGGTGCCAGCACAGGACATTCTGCTACCACTGGACCTGGTCAAACCCTTGAATGTACCTTTTGGGTACAATCCTGGTGCTTTGGGGGAAAGGAGCCTTCAGGGAGGTGGGAAAGGGTAGTTGAACCCTGGCTGTCCCTGGGGTGCTGCAGGGAGGTGGGAGGAGCAGCCCCAGTCTGGGCTGCAAGGTGCAGAGCATCCTTTCCCCATGTGCCAGGCAGGGGCAGGGATGAATGGTGCAGGCAGAGCCGTGATGGGAGCTGTGGGTCGTCACAGCCCCTTCTCCGATTCCTGGCAGCCCGGGCTCCTGGTAAATCCTGGGCAAGCAGATTTTTACAAGCAGACTCATTTACTCATTGGTGTATTCTGCTTGCTGTTTAGACCTGGGGTTATAGAGGACCTACTATAGGGAGAAGCAGAAAGGAAAACGCAACTCTCCCCTTGATTTTAATCGAGGTTGAGATTTAGTTGAAGTGAAAATAGATAGGGAGTGACAGTTTTGGAGCCTGCTGTCAGGGTCTGAACGCAGCGCGGCCAGCGATCCACCCTCGGCCGTGGAGAGCCGCATAATGACTTCCCCCATACCTTGTCCTTGGCAGCCGAGCTGGGGCACAATGGTGGCCCGAAGAGCCACCACCACCTTGCTGGCATCAGGCTGCCCAGCAAGGAACCTTTGTGCAGGGCTCCTGCCATGCGGGATGGAGCGGGCAGCACGGACGGGCTCCACCTCCTGCGCTGCGGATCTCCTGGCCCAAGGGCTGCCGGGCCACCAGCGGGCTCTGTTTCCCATGCTGTCCTTGTGTCCTTGTTCCTCACAGTGCTTATGATTGAGGAGAGGGTGGTCGCACCACTGGGGCATGGTGCTAGGTAAGCTGTGTGTGTTTCATGCTCTTTGAGCTTGTCTTCCCCCTGCTTCATTCTCCAGGTTTCTATACATAGATGGTTACAAGAAGGAAGGCTGTTAGTGATGCACCCTAAAGACTTGTGCTCCCTAGAGCTGCTGCGTCTTAGCTGAGCAGTGCCAGGTTGCTTCTCTAAGGGTTAGGAGACCCCTGCCCCAAGGGTCTCCTTCCACATGCTTCCTATGAGATGCCTTTTCCCATGGGGTATCTCCCAGGAGTATTGCTTGGCAGTTCCTCCAGCCCAGAGACCAAGGAGTCTTTGTGGATTGAAAATGTGGGCTTGGGTTTGCAGAGAAGCATGTCTTTATTTAAACATTTTTCACTTTGCTCTAAAATTGCTTTTTTCTTTCCTTTTTTTCTTTAACCTTTCCTTCCTTATCCCTGAAAACTGTGTAGATGCTCTTGGAGGATGCAGTCCTCAGCCCAGGTCTCCGATCCCAGGGACCTGGATGCTTTCCTATCTGAGTTTGTAAGTCTTGCCTCTAATGGGTTAAAATTTCATGGGTGATTCGGAGAGCAGTGAACTAGATTTTCTTTTCTCCTCCTACTTGGGGAATGTCCATTCATCTGATAATCAAGGGAAATGTGATTTTTACTGAGCAAGGGATAGAAAATAATCTCATAGCTCTGTTTTATTCAGACCCTCCTCAGCCCATCAAATGGAATTCTGCCCTTCCGGTGGCTCTTCTTGCTGCTCTGGACTGGGGGCATCCTGTTTGTCTCCCCACATTCCCCTCTCTGCGTCTGTCTGTCCACCAGCTCCTGGACAGACTGCTCTAGAGCAGCCGCCCATCTGCAGGGCTCATTCTTGTTTCTAAGGATTAGAGACAAAAAAATGAGATGGGATGAGATGAAGCAGTAAAGATTGCTTTGCTCTCAGGATGAGAGGATTTGTGGGCTGCCCCCAGATCAGTAGATTGAAAACTGAGGAAGATTATTGGGATGATACTGCCTGTGGGATTAAAAGGAGGACTGTCAATAGGCTCTGGTGGAGGGGGCTAAGGGGAGCTCCCAGATGGGCAGGCTGTGCGATGTCTGCCTTGTGTGTAAGTTGTATGTAAGCTGTGGAAAAATGCTCCTGGCTGCCTCTGTTTCAAAGGTGAACGGTGGGGGAGAAGGGAGGGTAGTACATATTGGAAGGGGAGTGCAAAGATCTTTTGTGGATTCCATGCAGTGAAGGTGTTTTTTCAAATGAACCTTCAGTTTACCAGGAAGGGTTGTGAGAAATGTAGCTCTCTGAATGTGGACTGGCTCTAGCCTTCCCTGCTGCTTGGCCAAAGCCTTTGCTTGATTCTTCATTTCCTTTGTCCTCCTATAACATCTGTGTTTGAGAGGCTTGAAGCAAACTGGAAGTGTATGGGTGAAGGAACACCTTCCTTCAGGGAGAGAGAGAAGCAGGGAAAAGCACCATGTCCCAGGGGTAGGGACATGATGGTTATAGTCAAGAATGTGGTAGGCTGCAGCATGGGAAAGGGATGAATGTGGCTGTTGCTTTCTGAAGCTTTTAGGGACATTCTATTGGAGGTAGCTTTTCCTCCTGAGGCCACAGAGGTGCTCTCCTCTAAGCTGTGCTGCTGCTCAATAAGATGCCAGGAGTGTATTTGGAGATCTTTGCGGAAGATTTCTAGGCTGCTGAAGGTCAAATAGCTTGTCTACAATACTCTCTTATTTAAATATTTATTATCTCACTTTATTGTCAATCCATGCTAGGCCCAGGGCAGTGTAAGGTCACTATGGGATGTGCATGACTGGAGGACTGCCATTGCAGGCCTTCCAGCATGGATGGTGTGGCTCATATCCAAGTGGAGGGGGATGAATGACTTGATAGTGGGGTTGGCAAACTGTGACAAGGTGCAGATGGATAAGGAGCTCTTCCAGAGCTGAGATGTAGCCTCCTGAAAGAAGCTGCCGTGAAATACATCAGTATGCATGTCTGCTGGGTTTAGAGCCAGGAACACCACCTCTGTATGATGCTGCTGGGCAGCCCTTTTGTGGGTTCTCAGGTACCAGTTCATCTGCCTTTGGGGAAAGAAGGCCTGGGTCATCTTTGCTGCAGTTCAAGCACCTGATTTGAGACGATTGCCCAAAACCTTAGTTCCTTTCCTTGTGGGGAGTGTTTCCTGTCCCTTGGAGTGTTTCCTGTCCCTTGGAGTGTTTCCTGTCCCTTGGAGTGTTTCCTGTCCCTTGGAGTGTTTCCTGTCCCTTGGAGTGTTTCCTGTCCCTTGGAGTGTTTCCTGTTGTTCCCCTTTGGTTTATTGTCTTTAGTCTGCATCTTTCAGGAAGAAATACCTCATCATTTCTCTTTTGTAGAACCTACACTTTCATGTTGAGTTGGTGTAATCCACCATCTCCCTTTTGGGAAGAGTTTTCCCTTCCCAGAATGGAAAACTCTTATTCTGTTTCTGTGCATTTAATTGCAGGCTTCCAAACTCAGTTCTCTACCATGCTGAGCTGCATCTTATTTTCTCCTTTTTATAGAGTTCCGTTGGGTTTCTTATTCTGTTCCGAGTATACAGCCTTCCTGGGTTTTCAGCTGGCCAGTTAACAGGAGTATCACTAATAAATGTCTTTAGAGGGCCAGTTTTCCAATCATCTTCTCATAGCTCCATCTACGCAAGGCTTCTCTAGTTCCTTTAGGTCAATGTCACCTAGGACAGTATTGACTGTCTCACTACTATATTGCTGAATAAGACTTTACTTCTTTCCTCAAGAGCTCATATCAGGGCACGTGTTTATTATCATTTCTTCCTTGTTTCTACCCTTCATTTTAAGTTTTTTCTGTTCTCCAGTGATTCGCCCCAGCTGCTGTCTGTGGCATAGTTAGTGGCGTTTCACTCTACATGTTGCAGAGTGCAAGCATGGAGTGTGGCATTGATCCAGCTTAATCCAAGACCCAGCAGTGCAAGGAGATGCCATTGAGTTAATTAAAGCTTTGGGAGTGTTTTGTCACTCAAATACTACTCCCGATTCAGCCATGTTGCACAGTGCCATGGCCTGTAGCAGGATTCAAGCCTGTCTATGCACCGCAGTGCTTGCAGCTCTTAAGATGAACATACTTAAGATGTCCATGGTACGTGGAGTAAGTGAAGACTCAGCAAATGCTTGCTCCTAGCTGACTGCCCATCAGCAGCTCTTTCTGGTGTTTCGATAGACCCTTGCCACACAGTATCTACAGAAAATTCCTTCAGGAAAGGGTGGGCATATAATCTCAGGAAAATATTTACTGAATTGGTTTTATGTATTCTTTAGTCTGGCAGAGCAAAATACTGCAATTAAGGGGAAAGATTTGCTTCCTTTGTCCTGAGAAATATTATTCTCAGTGCATGGGCTCTTGAGTCTACCTGGCACATACTAAAGGTTCAGACATCTGCAGATCTGAGGATGCTCTTGATCACTGAGCAATAATAGTCCCAACAGAGCAGCGCATACAGTGTTGGCTCTCACTTTTGTTGGCTAAACACATAATGGTTTGAAATCTCTGAGGTATTTAAGCAGTTTAACATTCACTGAAAATATTATATGGGAAAAATGTTCCAAAATTAATCAGGGTGAACTGAAAGTGACTGAATTAAATTTCATTGCCCATCCCCAAGTGGACAACCTCCTAAAAATGGCTTTAAATCATCACAAAGTAGACAAATTAAATTCAGTGAAGATCTGCTATTCCAAGCAGAGTAATTTAAGCTTTGATGAGATGCTGCTCTAACAGGTTCAACTCATTATTTTAGTCACAGTCCTGGTGTTGTTGAGCACTGAAGCCAGCCCAGTTAGAGAAGGTTTTTGAGGTTGCCCAAGGGCATGTAACCATTTAGTCCCACTAAACTTAATTTGGCTTGCTATTCTGTCTCCAGCCTCCATCTACAATGCAGCCATGGTTTATGTGAATGAATGAAAATTCTGTATCCTATAGATATGTCCAAAGGCATTTAGGTAGGAATGTCTGAGATATTTTGCTTAAGCCTGGCAATTACTGTGAGCCTGAGTGTTATGTCTTCTCCTGATGTATTGGGGGAAGAAAGCAGGTACTATAATCATGCTAGCTTGTCATATCAAATGAAGCTATTGTTATGTCCTTGTTGTGTGCAAGACCTCTTCCTCTCATGGTGATCAGTACGAGAAATTGCTGTTTCAGTCAACAGCCTTCCCATGAAAGATCACTATAATGGCATAGGCATTGCAACCAATCCGGTTATTTTCAGATGGGGCTCACATTAGACATCAGGGATATTAACAACATCTGACAAGAGGGGCCTAGTTCTTCACTAGAACATGGGCAATACCCTGCAATTGAGTTATATGCACCATTAATGCCAGGGCAATGCTGTTTTTCTAGCAGCTGACTTAGATGAGACCATGATATCACAACCGATTTTCCCAGTTTGTACCAGATGCTTGCTTCTCTTTTCCTAGGAAAGGAAAGAAGGCATTCAAGAACTGGGCTCTGCTTCAAAGGTTAACAATCCTACTAAACACATATGTATTAAAACTGAGTTCATCAGAAGTGAACCAATATGCTATTGGTTCCCAGCAAGGTGCATAACCTGTTGCTAATAATAATAAAAAAGGCAGTTGTTTAAACCAGCTTACGGACATGCTGTGTAGAAGAGGAAAATTGTGTGAGCAGCAGAGCATTTCCCAGGGGAAGAGCAGATTAAGCACAGTGGGTTTTTTTTTTCCAGCGTGGAGATGTGCATTTGGTTTGGGTGTAGCAGAATCCATGGTGATTTGGTCCAGAGTCCGTGGTGATTTGACAGGGCTGGACCCATGGGCCACTATTCAGAGGTATCTGTTTAGTTGTTGCTACTATCTAGATAATAATATCCAGAGCAACTATCTCTCCATGCAAGGGCATCCTGTGTGAAAAAACAAACAGCCTTGCTGTCAAGAGGGCAAGGGTTGGGGAAGGATGGGAAGGATCAACAGAGCTGGGGAGAAAATCTTGCTGACCTGCACAGAACTAGGCAATGATTATAAAACTGAAGACAAGCATTCCAAAGAGCTGCAGCTGGGAAAGTGTTTGGTGGGAGAAGCAGGAATTAATAAGAAAGATGAGGAAAGGAGGTAGCAACCAAGAATACAGGAGGCTTTTCCAGGAGTCAAAGGCTGCTGGCAGTCATGGTCCTGGCTCTGAACTTGCAGGCCAAGGTGAAGGTAAAATGGAGAGAGTGAGGGAGGGAGCAGAGCAGGGCTCTTTGTAGGCATTTTACCTGGCCCTGGCCTGGATTAAGTCATGTTTGGAAATCTGTGGTAGAAATTGGAGTAATTAAGTTCTTGATCAAGCAAGTGTAGAGATGAGTGGGACTGGAAGAGCTCTGTGGCCTATGCGAGCAAGGAGGGGAAAGTGGATTATAATTGCTCATGAGCAGCCACCGAGTGACATCCTAGGCCATGAGTGGTGACACATTGCCTGGAGGAGAGCAGGAAGATGTGAGCAGGTGACCAAGGATGAAGCCTCAGGAGATGCCTGCTGTGAGGGTGAGAGGAGGGAGATCCGTCTCCCATGACGCTTGAAAGATCAGGCAGATGAGGAACAGGAATACTGCTGACGTTCTGAGGAGGTGCAGAGATGTGCCCTTGGCAGCGGGGCTTTTTGGGGGTTAGCGGCTTCTAAACTAGTTCCCCTGGAATTGGAAAGTAAGTTGAAGAAATATGAGCCAAAATGGTTGCAGTTTGCCAAAAAGAGCAGCCGCTGGAAATGCAGCTTTATTGTGAAATAGTATTTGGCAACATTCACGTAGATTTTTTTGCTAGTGCTCTCTCCTTAGAGCTTTCGACCTTCTGACAGCTTAATTCTGTTGATGGCTGATACATTTCCTCATGGAGTCTGTGTTTAAGGAAATATTAAAATTTGCGTTCTGCTGCAGCAATTTATTTCCTTGCTCCTGCCATCTCCAACCTGATCTGGCCAGACTCTATTGACGTCATAATCCTGAATTTGTTGCATTGCGCAGCTTCCCAGCTGCTAAAAAAAATGCTGAAAATCACTGGATTAGGCCTTAATGGCAGGATCAAGCTACAGGGAGATGATGGGGGAGAAAGCTCCTACTTAGGCAAGCAGGTAACTCTTCTTGTGAGAGAAAATCAGAAAGTGGAAAATGGAGGAAAAGCAGGTGTCTTCCATCTGTACTTTTTGACATTTTTAGCACAGAGCTTTCTGTCTCTAAGGATCAGAAAGTGTTGGTCTGAATTTTGTGCAGGGACTGTTAGAAGTTGGAAGTTCTTAAACATTTCCTCCCTCAGAAGATTGCATTTTTGAGTTATGGACTTTCTGGCAAAGATATTAATCCCCTGTGGGAAACTAAGTCAGTCATGTTAGAAATTTGGGCCTTGCTGTTGCACATCATGGTGTGCTGAAGAACACTGTAGTTTTGCAGTTGTCTATTTTGTTTGGATTTCTGGTGATGGGAGTCCTGGAGCACCAAATAGCCCATGACACTTACTGGATGTTTTTAGTAGTGATAGTGCTTTTAAGAAGCTGGCAAGATGATCCTGGGCAGGATCTGAGGGTCAGACCCTCCAGACAGACTGCACAGACTCCTCATAGCGGAGGGAGAATATATGAAGCCCAAGAGTTTTGCATGCAAATCTACTTGCAAAAGTACTAATCATGTCCTATGCCTAATGCAAGTGTAGGCAACATGCTTTTCTTTACACTTTCAGTTCAAGGAAGTCTCCTGATTGAAGTTCTAGTTTTTTTCCTGCCCAGGGCTGATGCCTGATGCATATTCTTACAAACCTTTAAGGCCTTACTAAAACTTTTTTTTTTTTTTTAGGCTAGGGAATGGGTCATGTGGACTACAAAGATATTATTCCTAAAGTTTGATTTGGCAACTCCATCTAAACTCTTCAGAGAGAAAAGCGAGTTGTGCTTGTGTTGCAAAAAAAAAATTGTTATTTTGCAACAAGTTGTATGCTCTGTTTTTTCTGACCAAAACAGTTGCATCCCCCAAATAAATATCTAGTTCAATCCATGAAATCTGGGCTCTGGAACACTGGTGAGAACATTCCATGATGAAATCTGCAACAAAATCTAGTTTGTATCTAGCTTCTGGCATGAGTGAACCTCCCAGCAGCACCAGGGTGACTTAGTGAAGATTAGCCAAGCGTGTTCTCTTCCTGCCTTGTATTTTTCTAGCTTTGCTTTGAAGGAGAGTTTGAGGACAGACTTGAAAAAATGCTGTCAGCTTAAGGCTGATGGATAATTTTCCTGTATATTTTGCAGATCTCTAGAAAAAAGAGCACCACCTTGCCACAAAGAAAAAGTATAGGAAGGAAAGCACTTGCCAAACCCCAGTGCTGGGAAGCATGTGCCCTTGCTGGAGCAGTGATCCCAGCCCTGAAAGGATGAGACCCCCTCGCTCTGGACGGAGGGGCTGCAGGAAGCAGCAATGCTAGTGCCAAAGCCACGGGAACGGCTTTGTGATGGGCCTTATTTATGGGCAGAGAGCCTGAGCCTGCTCCTCCGAAACGTGTGCGGCTGTTCCCGTGTCCCGGGAGAGGAGGCCGTGGTCCGTGGGGAGCTGATCCCAGGTGTGCCGTGCGGGACGGGCGGCAGGTGCCTGGCTCCCCGCTGGACCGTCGCGGCGTGGGCGCGTGCGGCGCTGGATGCTGCTGCGCCCCAGCGCTCGTGTGTGCCTGATGTGCCCAGGGAGCGAGGGCGGGTGCGGATGCACTGCGGGGAGGAGGGCTGGCAGGGCAAAGGAGGGCGGCAGGAGGGTTCCTGCTTGGGAGCCCTTTGCTGCCTGCTTTGCATGAAGCAGAGAATGGGAAAGGCACCTGCACCCATGACATAGTGTGACTTCAGGGATAGGGAGACACAGAGTGTGGGACAGCCAGGAAGAGCCTTTGACTTCAGCTTTGCAGGGGGAGGAAGAGTTAAAATCAGTTCTGTGAAGAACGGGCTTCGCAGGCTGCTTCAGGCGAGCAGGGGTGAGGTCTCTATTCCGACCTCCTGTTCAAACAGAGTCTTCAAACTTGGGGCAAAGCGTTTGAGACGAAGAAACGAAATGTTTAGAAGGGAAAAAGATTGGTCCATTTGAGTGGTGGTATTTGCGTGTGGGGGGTGTTTTTTATTATTATTATTATTATTATTTTATTTCTCCAAGCTCACCCTAGTGACTGGAGGCAGATGAAATAGCATTTTAGTTGAAAGCAAATACTCTGAGTTGCTATATAGCCGTGTAGGCATTTGGATACTGTTCCAGGCAGGCATTTCCAAGATAAACGTGTAATGCTGCAATGACAGGAGCTAGCTCTCCTTTTGAGGTGGCTCGCTGCTCTCTGCACGCTGATCCTAATGGGTGTTTGTTGAGCTCTCATATGGAAAAACAACTGGATAATATAATCCAGTCCAGAGCTGTTCTGCTTCGCGTGCATTCTCCCAGGAATGGTCAGCATGAGAAATGACTGCGAATGTAGTCATGACCTTTAATTTAATACGTAATATTTAGCATTCTTTTAATAAAGAGGTTTTACTTAATCCTCAGGAGTATCTCGGTATTTGGGGCATTGGCAAGGCTAAAACAGCACAACCTTTGCTGTTCAATCCAACCTATGAAAGACTGAGGTGGAAAAAAAGCAGTGCGTGTGCAGGAGTGTCCTGGTCTCATTTTCTATTTTCTGCATTCTTTCCCTTTCTCTGTTATGTCACTTTTAATCAAGCTGCATGTTCAGACACAGGAAATTCCTGAAAGATTAAGAAAATTTCCTTTTTTTTTTTTTTTTTCTTTTTTTGCAATAAGTCCCTGCTTGTAAAATGTTGCCCAGCTATTTTGGGTCAGATTAGGGTTAAAACCCACATCCCTCTACTCTGTAGAGCTTCCTTTGCTGCAGTAAAGACCTCTTCCAAAGACCAATAAAGGCTGTTCCCCAAGATGCTCCGGCTTGGAGAGATGTTGCTCTGGTACTTGGTATTTATTTGCTTGGGCATTACGTTTGGCAAAGCCTTGATGGGCTAACCCTGCTTCTTCATCTTCTGGCCAAACACAGATCATCCATCTTCTAATGGCTTCTTTGATTTCAGTGGGGCTGTACCTGCTTTGCACAGGGATGGATTTGGGCTCTTATCTATTTTATCCATTGGACTGGACATAATGGTATCTTCAGGGCTTTCAAGTAGAAAGACAAAGAAGCAATTTCAAAGCCTCTTTGAAATAAGCAGAATATGATGGCCCTGTGAAGAGGAAGAGCCCTAGATGGGTCTCTCTTCAGGCAGGGAATGCTCCGAAATGCTTAAAATATTGTTTGGGGGAGAATTGTTCTTTGTCTATGAAGAATTAACTATGTTGGGGGAGGCACACGTAGAGGGTAAATGCCTCTGCCCTATTGTTCCAATCATTTTTGTTGAGTTTATCAGCTCCCTTATAAAAGACATACCTTTCGCCAGTATGATTAAGAAAAGGCCAATGTAGCTTTCCTGCTTGCTGGAGCATGAAGCGTGTTTAATTTAATAATGCTGATAAATCTTAAAGCCAGGAGCATTTGGCTAGCACATGACCCACTTTTTCAATCAATTGGAAACATTTACATAACGGCCTGATTCAGAGTTCGTCATGTGAGGGATATGGAGCAAGGGCTGTTAGAGATTGCCGCAGTGATTACGCTGTAGTGTATTTGGGGAAAGCAAAAGGGCAAATCTGGGCAGTTCTTAGAAGGTAAATTGTAACCCATCTATTTGGGACTGTTAGCTCTTGGGATGAGGGGCTGTCAAATTGCTTGCCAGGGGGTGGGGGGATGTATCTTTGTAAACACCTCTGCCATCCAGATGTGTTTTGGGGCCTTCTACCCTGCTGCCAAAACCCAAGTTGTTCCTCAATCCCACCCTTACCTGCCTGACTGCTCCTAGCTGTTGCTGGTCATCATGGCAGGGGCCCTGGCCATCAGGCATCACATGTTGCAGATGACCTTGCCTTTGGAAGCCAGGACAGTCTCTGCTAGAGGATGTCTTAACTGTGGACAGTCTCAACCTTTTTGTGTTTGTGTCATTGGTCAGAGATGTGTCCTGTCTGGGAAAAGGTGATGTGCATCTGTGACGTGCGCTGGGTTTGTGGGTAGCTGTACTGGAGTTATGCCAGTGTCTTCCCTCATGGCAGGGCTAGATTGCTCCTTGTGCAGCCTTCCTGGCTGTATCATGCCAGCAAATAGCAGTGACGAGCTTCATGAATCAACTCCAAAATTTCTGCCTTTCCCACTGCATTTGTCCTCTTCCTGGTTGCCTCCCATATGTGGGAGTCAGACTGGGGTTGACTAATATGGCCAGTTATTTATTTACCTTTATTACTTCCCTGTACTGACCTCAGTCTTGAAACTGACAGCTCCTGATCTTGTATTTTGTACTACTGCATTTCATCCCATTTCCATTACTCTGTTCTACAAGGTTCTCTACCTATTTCTCTGTGATATTCTCCTTCTCCCCACCCTTGATATCTTAGCAATACCTTGGCTTGATATCTTCAGTACCTTTCATCTTATTTTTTCTTTTGAGTATGCTACAAATGAGAAGAAAAAAAAACAAAACAGAAAACCCCAAAACTTTAAGTCAGTAGCTTCAAGCAGTTCCTTACCAGTGAGTTGTTCTCCTGTTAGTTCAATTGGGAATATCATCTCCCTGGTAACTATGTGGTTTTTAACCCAGGTTAGGGTATTTCTAAGAAGCTATTGGAAGAGGAAGCTTTCTATCAACAACACCTTGCAGCCATGGTTTGTGTATTGCTGATTTCAGTACATCCCATGTGCCTCTTTGCATTAAAGTAAGACTTGAGCAGTAGTTTAGCTCCCAAAGCAGCTGTCCTGAGGTTCTTTTATTTTTAGGCCACAGAAGTCTGCATTTGAGCAAAGGAAAGTGCCAGATGTCATCACATAACCATGATGAAAAACCTCCCATCAGTAATATACGGAGGGATTAAGTAACATGGAACAGAGTGCTGCAGATCTCAAGGCTTTTCACATGGGAAGATTTTTTTTCCACCTTTTTCTGAGATAGGACACAGTATCCTTATGCAGTAGGGTGCAGAGACATTTAATATATGTGGTCCTTGTGCAAGTATTAAGTAATGTGTCATGAAGGAAGAGGGGGCATTTGTTATTTCTCTATGATAGTTTTTTTTCTCTTGCTTTCCAAGTATCAGTGTTCTCCTCTGTAGAGGTCAGAGGAGGAAAGAGAGGGAATGGAAAAGGAAAGGGCAACACCTTGAAAAACTTAGAGGTTTTATTAAATAATGCGTGAAATATTTATGGTTGAAAATGGCATCTATTCCTCAGACACAATGCCCCAGCTGGAGTACTTAATCTGGATGAAACGCAGGAATGTAGTAATTAGGACACCAGTTTGGTCCTTCCTGCTCCTTGCTCTTTGCGTCTGGTGCATGACTCTCAATTCTGAAGAATCATTTTTTCCCACTTGCAAGTGGGAGTTTGGGCTTGCTAGATATGTGTCCAAAGTCTTTAAAAGCCATAATTCAGCCACCAGCCTTTGGTCAAGCTGCTCCCCTGACTCCTTGCTCCTGCTTCCAAGCCCTCAGCTGGGACACAGCTCCTTTTAGCTTGGGATGGTTTGTGCTAGTTCTGTGGTTATTTTGCTTTGGATGCTTGGATCTTTGTTCCTGCTTTGGCTTTTACGTAAAGCTGAGGACGAACCGTGGCAGAGCTCTGCACCTAGTGCAATCCCTGCAGGTAAACAGTGAGTTTTGCACCAACAAATGCCTTGAGGCCGCCACGTCTTCCTTGCAGCTCCTCCTGCCACCGCCCTCGTGTGCCTCTGCTGCTCTGCAGGCTCCATCCCACATTACAAAAACTGCCTCTTTGGTGAGAAAACCTCATGTGCTCACTTCACTCTGCACACTAGTGAGAGGGACAGCAAAGGGAGGCAAAGTTGTTGTTGTTCTGCTAGGGTCAACATTTCTCATGTCTGGGTAAAGCCATGAAGAGGATCCAGGGGGTGCATCTGTGCAGGTGGTACCGAGCCTTTCTCCCTTTCTGTCCTCACAGGTGATACTGTCGGGGTGCTGGTCGTTCCGCGCGGGGCTCCCCTCCCAGCTAACGCACGTCTCCGTCCCTCGCTAGGAAATGGAGTCGAAGGTCTCCGAAGGCGGGCTGAACGTGACCCTCACCATCCGGCTGCTGATGCACGGCAAGGTACCGGGGCCTGGCGCGGGGCTGCCTGCGTTTCCCCTGCCGCAGGACACCTTGGAGAGGGCCCTTTCCTTGCAGGAGTCAAGGAGGTGCCGGCTCCTCCTCCTGCCTCCAGGCCCTGCCTGTCTGCTCGGCTCGTTTCCAAAGCCCCAGGCTGGGCCTGTTAGCAGAGCAGCAGAGCAGCTGTCGAGTTGCTGTTACCTCCGCCTACATGGCGTTCTGGCAAGTCACTTGGACTGCTCCAAAGCCACTTGCTCAAAGGGCTTTGCATCCCCACAAGCAGCTCTAGCCATAGATCCCCACTGCCACCGGGCACCAGGAGACACCTTCATTGAGGTCCTAACACTCTGTTAGAGCTCAGGTGGGATGGAGCTGATTGGGCATGCTTGCCTTGAGTCTTAGCATGGGACTCCTACTTGGGAGTGGTGGCCCTCCACCAGCCCATGTGGAGGGGCACTATCCCCAGTCAGTATTTTGGATACTTTTTTCTGCAAAACAAGAGCTGTAGAGATAGAGACAAGCTTGCATCTCTCTCCCCTTTCCAAACACTGTCGCAGCATGCACTTTCCCTGCATTTACTGCAGGAGCTGTGGCTGTGCTGAGTGTGTCCACAGCATACTGCTCTTCACCTTCTCAGATACTCCCCTGCCCACCCTCTTGCTGCCTTAGATAGGGACAGCAAACACCAGTGACACTTAGTGTGTGCCCCAGGTCTCTCTTTATTATGAAATTTGACTGGATTATCTTCACATCTTGTAATGTCATTTCCCTTGTGTCTGTTTTTTTTTTATTATTATTATTTTCTAGGAAGTTGGGAGCATCATTGGAAAGGTAATGATGTCTTTAAATACATATTTAGATGCTCCTTGAATTGCCCACATTGTTTACTATTTGTGTTTAGATAGATGTTATTTATTTTTTTCCAAAGTGAAAATGTTTGCTGTGCATGAGCTAATTGCTGTGTTTTCATGATGGAAATGTTAGGAGGCCAATAGAGAGATCAAAGAGTAATTCTGTTAAAAATAAAATAAAGCAAAACCTTACTTAGTGCTATTTTTAGCGGCTTCACTGTAGCTGCTAAGGCCAATGTTTATGATCATGTTGCCTTGATAAGGTAATTACATACATTCATTAAGGAAGATTAAGAAATGTTAAACGTGGGAAACAGCTTAAATTCCATGGCACTTGCCTCTATGTGCCAGCAAAAAGCATTTAGCTTGTGAAGGAAGCTTCATGGGAAGATCTTTTCCCTGGTGTTTCTCATACTGTAAGCTCTGAAGCTTATCTAGAAAATGTATTACATGGGAATGGAGGCCCAGGCACCAGAGAGCTGCCTCAGTGTTTGGTTGCATGCTGCTGAGTCAGAGAGCTTTGAGCATGTTCAGAGGGGTTATTTTGAAGGTGAAAATTAACTTTTTGCAAATGGTATGCCTTTCTGTCTCTTATTTCAGAAAGGAGAGACCGTGAAAAAGATGCGTGAGGAGGTGAGCAACCTTAACCTAGGTTTAATTTGAGCAGAGAGGAGGTGGAAGGACCGGTGGGGCTGGAATGTCTGGGGGAGGTGTAGCGTGGACATTTATTTCTCCCATGAAAGAAGGTGTAGTCACTCATGGGTTCAGCCTTAATGTAAGGAAAAGAAACCTGGCTGCACCACAGTAAAATTTCAGAGCTTTGTCCCCAGAGCTCCTTTGCCCATTTTTATGCTCTCTGTACTCTAGCTAACATCTGCTACATTTAATGGGAGTTTTCCAGAGCTAAGATCCTGACATTAAGGAACAAGTAAAATGAATTTATTTGCAAGATGTGTGAATTTGTCTAAGGCTGTTGTGTTTTTAGATACTAAAGTGTTATCATACCAGTAGGAAACATGAGGCCTTGGTCTTGTGGTTTTGCCTTGCTGCAAGACAGATTCAAATCAGATATTTAAAGATACTTTCTGAGGGTTAGGATAAGGCAGCCATAGAATATACCTCTGGAGACAGGTGAGGAATCTAAATTGCTGGGAGTTTTTAAGGTTAGCCAGGATAGACTGGCAATGGTGATGCTCCCAGGCCTCCTGGGGCTCTCCGAGCTTCTATTTTTGTGTCCTGAGTCTTCTCAGGTCTGGCCAGGATACACCCCATGAAATGGCTGCTTATCCCAGATGGTTGCTTGGCTATAAATACTTCGGGGCTGCTTTTTTCTTTCTAGAGTGGAGCAAGAATCAACATCTCAGAGGGGAACTGCCAGAGCGAATTGTGACCATCACAGGCCCCACTGATGCCATCTTCAAGGCTTTTGCCATGATCGCTTACAAATTTGAGGAGGTGAGAAATGTGAGCCTGCTCACCAAGGAGAGCAGAAGATAAGGAGCAAAGGTTCCAGGGGGAAGGAGGGCTCAAGTGACACCGTGCTATTTGAAAATGCTGTTTACCCCCTCCTCCTCCTTGAGTTAACCCATCAACTTGCTCAGAATCATGCTGAAGGATGTCCCCAAAGAATCAGGGCAATGGTGTCTGTAGAGCATCTACATGAGCATATAGAACAGAAAGCAGCCAGGTGGGGACACCTCTTTAGCAGTGTGTGGTCACATAAGGATGACTAATTTTCTTATTCTTCATTCTCTAGGACATAACCAACTCAATGAGCAACAGCACTGCTACCAGTAAACCTCCGGTGACACTAAGACTGGTCGTGCCAGCTAGCCAGTGTGGTTCACTGATTGGCAAAGGAGGCTCCAAGATCAAGGAAATCAGGGAGGTAAATCAGATCTGTTTTACTTGTTGCATGTAATCACAGCTCTTCAGATATAGTCTGCAACCAGGGGGAAGCCCTGGAAAGGGTGATCTTCGTGCAGCCGGCATCAGGAGCCGTGTTGCTTCCCAGGACAGTCGGACAGCTGGAGCTGACTGAAAGGGAAGGGGTTGTTGGGCTTTTCCATTCTTGCAGCTGCCTCGAGTCAGCCTTGGGATTTCTCCTCTCTCCCTCCTTCTATCTCCAGTCCACAGGTGCTCAGGTTCAAGTGGCGGGGGACATGCTGCCCAACTCCACGGAGCGGGCGGTGACAATCTCGGGGACACCCGACGCAATTATCCAGTGTGTCAAACAGATCTGTGTGGTGATGCTGGAGGTACAGTCTGTAACAAAGGGGGTAAAGTATATAGGAAAAACTCACCTGCCACTGCAACAGCGCTGAAAGCTGTGGAGAGTGTCTCTGTCATTGTTCACCACTTGTTATCGGATCACTCTCATTTCCTGGTACCTTTATTTAAAAATCTACCCTGTGTGTTTCCCCTGCTGTGTTGATATATTATTTCTAGAGGCCTGAGCTGGAAATTTGACTGGTAGGAGGCCCAAAGGAGATTGATTGTGTCGTAGTGCTGGGTTAGCCTCAAGAGTGAGGGGTCTCGGAGAAGGCTACACATGCTCTGACAAGCTCGTGGTCACAGCAGCGTGGAGGGTGCTGTAGGAAGAAGACAGAGGTTGCCTCAAGTCCTATAAAACTCTGCAGTGTTGGTTTCCTCTAAACAGGGGACACAGAGATAGCTGTGGTGAGAAAATACGGTACCTCATGCAGATGTTGACACATGAACTACTACTTCTGCTGTGACATATCCACAGGCAGATCAGGCTACAGCATCAAAGAGGAAAACAAGAGAGTTTTCCTCTGGCAATCAAGAGAGTTGCTGCCTCTGAGAGTCCTTTGCCAGAGGAGAAAAGTGTGAATATCTACAGCTCGGTGCCTGTGCTGTTGTTATACCCATCTCCTGAATCAAAAAAGTAATTTCCAAAGTGCAGTATTAGAATAAGATCACTAGAAAGGCAGTTGTGACTCTCCAAGGGTTGTTTCCAACCTCTTGGAGGACCTACGCTTACCCTGGTGAACAGAGCTCCCTCCAGTGGTCGTCACTCTGGCCAAAGCCAGCACTGCTGCTCGAACAGGCACCTGTGGGTGACAGCACTTTGCAGTGTTCGTTATGCAGCAAGGCACGTGCCAGCTTGGATAGTCAGAAACCAAGCCAAGCAGTGAACACAAAGCTTTCCAGCACCGTGTGAGTCTTAGCAGGGAATTTTGAGGAAGCCTCAATTCTAGACTATTGGCACCAGCTTACAGAGAGCAAAGGTGAGGGAAGCAGCCAAGGTCAAGGAAGTGTTTCGGGGTGCTGTGTGTTGGCAAGAAAATTCCCAGTATCCAAGGAGGTCCTTTTCCTCCACCAACTGACAATTTCCCATGTGTCCTCCTGTCTGTAAACACTGTTCACCTGGTGTGAGTGTTGCTCGCGTGTGGTGGCCTGTGCTCCGTCGGGTGCTTTCTAACACTCTTTTTGCCACTGTTTCAGGAAAGCTGTTCTCTAATGTTCTCTCTCCCTCTCCTTGTCCCTTTTCCTAGTCCCCACCAAAAGGTGCCACCATTCCCTACCGCCCAAAGCCCGCCTCCACCCCTGTCATTTTTGCAGGTGGTCAGGTAAGAGCCGACCCGCTTGCAGCCTCCACTGCCAACCTCAGCCTTTTACTGCAGCACCAGCCGCTGCCCGTTAGTGCACTCAGGTTTCTTGCCTTCTGACTTGCATGGTATCATCCCATCCATTTCGTGCCACGACAGATGGACTGAAAGCTCTTTGCAGAATGGCTGGGAGTTTGCAACAACCCCAGGCCACCCAGCTTAGCTCCTTTCCTTGTTGCAGAAGAGGAAGAAAAGGGCTGGCCAGGGGAAAGAGGTGTTAGCCTCTCTGTGCACTCATGCATTTGTATTCCTTGTAGGAAATGGCTGGGGATAGTGCACAGATTTTAATGTGGCCTGGGGAAAGCCATTGTTTCCAATGACTTCATGTGCCCTAAGTATTAATCTTGCAAGTATTCACAGCCTTGTGAGTACCGGTTATATTTTGTCTTGGTTTTGCTTTATTATACCCAAATTCAGTACTTGCTGACCTGCATGAAAGTTGAAAATAAAGAAATTCTCATACACTGAGAGGCCATGAACATGCTCCTCAGTGGCTGCCAATGTTTCTCGTTTTCTGGCATCTCTTGTAATAAAAATAATTTTGCATAGTTTTAAGTGAATGGAGATAGGAAAGGTTTCTCCCAGAGCTTCCAGGATGGTGCTGAGTGCAATGTCCATGAAAGGGTCATTCCCTGTCACTGGTGCTTCCCAGGGCATTCCAACACCTTTTTTCAGGCTAACCTCCACTGCAAAGCTTGGTCTCATCTGTGTCTGTGTGAGAGCCTGCATTGCCCAGCCTTCAGCAGCATTATGCAGGGGGTAAACTTGACCTAAAAACGAGGCTTGCAGTTATGATGCAGTATTTCTAATAGCCCTTGGGAAGTGGGAATACAACTCTGCATGTAGAATAACCACGGCTTCCATGGCACGTGCATGCAGCACCGGCCAGAAGTCTGCACGTTGGTCTGCGTTTCTCATTCATGACACTCATTCGGTTAAGATGATTATGTGATTTGCTTAAGACATGCATTGGAAATAGATTTAAAGCATTTTTGCTGAAAAGCAATGTCAAGTTACCCTGTGATCTTCCCTATTGCAAGCCAGGCATCTGTCTTCTGAACCTGGACAGCCACCCTTGGTCTTGGAGAAGCCTCAGTGAGAGGGGTCCACGAGGTCCCGAACTGCACTCCTTTCATGAGAGAAAAGCATAAACTGAATTTGAGATGCCTGATTTGTGAGACCAGTGCACATAAACAGATGGCAGCTTTTAAAAAGATGATTTTAGTCATTCTTTTTTTTTTTCTATCTAATCTAATTGCCTCTCCTTGTAATCAAACCCATGTCCATAGATGCTCCAAGTGCTGTAGCTTATAAGTATCTAATCAGATGGGTAGCTTCATTGGAGCTCCAACAGACACGTAGATGTGGGAGACAACTGGAGACCAACTAGAAACAAAACCTGTTTTTTTTTGAGGAGGAAAAAAAAAACATGTGCCAGCATGTTTATTGACTTTAAGTCATATTCTGAGTTCCTGGTGCATCTGACTCCGGTTGTTTCTGTCTGAACTGAGATGACCCTAAATTGCTCCCTCCTCTTCACACCCAAGAGCTCTCTGAGCACAGGCATCAGCATCCAGTATTTTCTTTTGTATTAGCTATGCCTCTGACTAATGACTTCCAGAATAATGTTGTATGAATTATTTTGTTTCTCCCAAACCGTAATAAATACCAGAAGGGCAAGCTACATATAGAAATGCATGACCAAAGCACATGCTATTTCTAGCAGAGTGCTGAATTAGCATCTCCTAGTCATTACCAGCCACGAGACGGGAATGAGTGGGCCATTTGGTCTGAGCAGCCGTCCTGAAAAAGAGCTTTGAGTCCAACTGTTTGATGAACTGTATCTTCTCAAAAGGGAGAGTAAGATGGATATATTTTTTCTCCTGCTGTTAAATGGTTGGTGTCTTGCACAAAACCGCTATCATGGGAAGATGTGACCTTCCAGAAATAAGAGCTCTTCTGCTGTCCTCTCAGTCAGCTCTGTTGAGCCCTTTGGGTCTGACTGATGGGCAACATGTAGTGGACCTGTTTCCTATTCCACACAGAGGATGCCAGGTTATAAGCAGGCTACGCTGCAAGGTTTCTGCAGCTCCTTTTGTCTTTGAATTCCTGGCAGCTCTTCTGTGTGTGGTGGGCTTCTTAGTTGTTGGTATCCAAGCCTCGTGCCGAGGAGCCTCGGGACCTCAAAGCAGCGCTTCCCTTTAGATAACTGTGTTGCTAGCTTCAGGGAGACTTTTGTCAGGGACTCATGGAGAGGGTTCAACCTGCAGGAAGTCAGGAAGCTGCACGTAAGTCAGCCAGAGGGTTGTAATGGCAGCTCCAAGTAGCTGAGCTGTCCAGGCTGAATTTCTCATGTAAAACGTTAGTGTTTTAAGCAAGTAAGACCCAGGCAATGTAGGAGCCATATCTGTGCTGCAGCTTGGTGCTTCCAGAGTTTCTGTTGCATCTTTCCTAGATGCTTTCCTGCCATTATTATTATTATTTTGTAATTGCACAGAGTTTTGGCTAACACTTTAATCAGCAGAGCATCCTGAGGATGCATCCAGGTGGTTATCTGAGATGTTGGCGTTGACGTTACACTGGCCGTGGTGCCATGTAATTGCTGCAACTTCTGCAGAACAGCACACACGTGCCCCTAACCCTACAGGGGGGTTTTACAGACATAGTAAATCCACCTCTGCATAATGACAAATGGGTAGAGGAGACAGCGATAAAGCTTAGTCTGCCCCAACAAACCAAAAACTAAAATAAACATGCAGAAAAAGCTGAACTTTCTAGAGCACCTTCTGTCACGGGTGCTGGCAGGCAGCAGGACTGCTGTTTCTGTACATGGAGGTTTGCCACCTTCCTTTGCCAGGCTTTCACAGAGAGTCCTTCACACTAAGCACTTTGTTGTTTCCAAATGACGCTGCATTTTTCCAAGCAGTTTTTTTTTTTCCTCTTGTCTACTTTGCTATCTTTACTCTCCCTTTATAAAGTGTTATCCATCTTCTATACCATTTCTTTTGGAATCATCTGAATAATGTGTCGACTAGCAAGATATATTTTGTTAGCTGGTAAAACCCAAAATACTGGGCTCTCTAGAGTTTGGATCTGTATTTGCAATGGTGCTTGTTTTTGGGGTATTTACAGAAGTGAAAGGATTGCTACAAATGATGGTAAAAATAACAAACTGCCTAGCAAGCATCTGCATGGGTGCATTAATTACAAATGGTGAAATGCATTACGGTGCTAATCCTGATTTGAGGAGTCTCTTCAGTACAGGAAACCACAGTAACAACCTTATTCTCCTCTGCGGAGCTTGGGGACTCTTAAATAGCTTGCTCCTTATTTTGAAAAAGCCGAACTGAGCTCAAGCCCTTTGAGAGGTGTGGCTGGGTAGCTCAGCATAGTTGCAATTGGAGAAGTACATCTCCGTTGCTGTGGTGGAAGTTATCCAAGGACTTGCTGTCCTAGTGAATTTTACTGCTTTTGCTGCAGCATGGAGGGGGATCTTCAGCTGGGATAGCCAGGGAGATGTGCAGGGCATCCGTGTGTTGGACAGGGGAAGCATTGCCCTCATTCCCTTCAGTGTCAATGTTTAACATCCATCATTGGCAGCAGGTGATGGCAACAGATGCTTAAAAAATAGTATTTGTTCAAAACCCTGCATGCAGGGGGCTAAAAGATGTGTGGTCCAGCTCCATTTCCCAGGACAGGGAATGGTGCCACAAATCCCCCGTTTTAGGCTGTTTGTTTGTTTGTTTTTGTTTTTGTGTGGCAATGGCCATTTCCCATAGAGCACTTTGTGAAGCACCGAAATTCCAGGCTCGATTTTCGCCCCTAGCAGAGCAGAGAGAAGTTGCCTGCTCTCCACCGAGCACCTTGAAGTGCTGGTGCAGATGGCAGGGACAGGGCAAGATCCGAGGTGGGGACAGGGTCTTCTGGTCTGTTTGTGCATTCAACAGCTTTCCCCCATGTTAGATGCAAAGGAGCAAAGCGCAGGGATGATAGTTCCAGCGGTGAGAGACACAGGGCTTCTTCATGTAGCACCACCACCCCTAATAACATGTCTTTTTCTTTTGCAGGCCTATACAATTCAGGGACAATACGCTATTCCACACCCGGATGTGAGTTTTACCCTATTTCTTCTTATACCCTTTTATGTCACCTGCATGCTACTGTTAATTAATATAATATTAATATTAGAAAATAATATTAATAGCATATTTTCAAAGTTATTGGCCGTGCGTAGTATCTGTAATACCTTGAATAGCCTTTTAACCTGTTAGTGCTAAACTTTATTAATTCTGAGGACTTGGCCTGATGCTAAATTATTTGTATTGTTCAGTGCTATCCCTTTGTTATCACACAAATTGTATTCTATGCATTTTGTGCCTCAAAATGGTCAAAACAAGCTAAAACAAACAAACAAATAAAACTTTCCTTTCTATTTTCTCCTGTCTTCCTAAAGTGTTGGTAATGCAGTGACTTATTCAGGTGCTGAGCATCTTCTGGTCTTCTCAAGAGAGGCTATTTCACTTTCTGAGCTCTGCTGGTCTCTCCCAAACTGATCTCCCTGAATGTGTCCTTTTCCCTACTACAAAAAGGGTATCTGAGTCTCTAGTGATGCTCAGTTATTCCCCTCCTTTCTGGATTAACTGTTGCTTTAGACTGGAGAGCGGCTTTATAGTCCAACTGCTCAAGATGTGCAACTTGTTCTGTGATGAGGAGGGTGAGCCTGTCCTGCTACTGCCTTGTGTGGTGCCCGAGGCAGGCCTGGTGCTTCCTGATGCATCATGCTTTCATAATGAGTTTGGTGGGATGAGGGAGAAACCAGAGGTTTGGAGATGGAATAATTCCTGGGTGAAGTTGAGATAGGAGGACATGTCATTTTTTTGTGGTCTGACTCAAATGTAGACATTGAAGCTGGGCAAGGTGTTGTCTGCCTCTCCTGAAGGAAAGTAAGGGAAGAGGGATGAGTACAGGACTGGCCCATGGTACTCATCCATGCTGGATCTCACCTCGCTGACTGGTCTACGAGTCCCTAGAGGAACCAGACCAAAACCCAAAGGAGAGGTGACCTGCAACATGGCCACTCAATCAGGAGCAAATCCATAGCTCTCATTCCTCCCTTTGTGCTTTCACGTCAAAATAGCATTGCCAGCACGCAGACTGAGGACAGGCCATGCTGGGAAGAGAGTAAGGGGAGTGACAGGACTCTTTCTCTCATAAAGTGTGCCAAGGCAGGGTGGAAGATGGCTCCTAAAGCTCCAGTGTCGATGAGGAGATGCTGCTGCTCAGGAAGGTCGTTCCTGTGACCTTCCCACAGTGATTCAGCTGCCCTCAAATGCAGGGGCTGACAGGAGAGGCCCTGGGGACATGTGCTGCAGCTCATACGCTGTTGTGACAGGCAGTCGTTTGCCAGCACAGCCGTTTCCACTCCTAACCCAGGGAGTGTTGCAGTCACCCGTTCGCTTTCTGTGACCTTCAGAAGGAGAAAACATCTGGGTGGGTGATTTGCTGGGGTTGCAGAATGCCTGAAGGTGGATGTGGACCCTCAAGGTGGTTGATATGAAGGAGTGGGGCCGGTAGGAATTTGCTGCACTGCCCGTTCTCGGCACTGGCCACTGTTCCACAAGGAAATGTGGGACCTGGGCCAACGAACATCCCCTCCCTTGTGCTCCTGGCAGCATGTTGGTGTCCTCTCCTTTCGAAGCACCAACAGGACATCGGTCACCCTCTGTTTGACAGCTGTTCTGCTGGGTTTGGCTCTCTGCTGCCTTGGAAGGGGACATCACAGACACGGTCTCTGCTGCAACTAGCATCCTTTACATAGAGGCAAATGTCGTGCACACTTCAAGTGGAGCTGGACTTGGCTTCTGCTCAAATCCCCCTGCTCATTGAGTGCCTTAGGAATGACAGGGTAGGTTAAGGAGACACACATTTTGGAGGGGGACACAGGAAACATGCTGGCATATCTTTGCTTAAAAATACTGATAAAAATAGAAAAACAGTCTATTTTAAAGGATGGAAAACACTAGCAAAGAAGTAAAATACCAGCACATATTGCTAGCAACATAAAAATAGAGGTTTTCAGTGCCCAGATGTCAGGAAGACAGCTGCTCAGCTTCTGTATCTTGTCACAGCTGCTGAGGGATGGTCAAGAAGCCCTTGGAAAAAGCCAGGAATTTCTAAATATTTTGGAATAAGGTGAAAAATCTAGTGTGCCCCAGTGCAGAAGCCCCTTCCCACTGGCATCTGTGAAGAGCATTGAATCTTCAGTGAGAATAGAGCACCAAAAGACACTCTGCAGGTGCCAGATAGCTATAAATTGTGTGGTCTGGGTGGAAGGACCTCACCATAGATCTATCACACTTAAAGAAATTTACATGGTTTGGTATTTCTCTTTCTCATGGGCAAGTTGGCTGTTAAATTCATTTGATCACTTCTTGCCTAACTGAGAACTAGGCAAACTATCTAGTATAAACACATGATTTCTATGATGTTAATGGAAATTATTAGATGTTATATTTGGAGTAAATAGGGTAAATTTTGTTCTTAGGAGGCGTGATTTCACCCACTGTAATGGAGGACAGAATTTGACTTTCCATGAAACTCCAGGACATGCATTTTGGATAGTCTGATATAATAGTCGATAAGAAATATTTTTTGTGCATTTTGTTTTTGCTCCCTAAGTAAAACATAAATACACATGACTGCATATTTTAGTCAGCGCAAATCAATGTGTTTTTTTGTCCCAATTTTGCTTTTCAATCAGTGTCCTTAGAGTGTTTTCCTTGTTATTGTATTCTCTGACAGCACACATTTTGGTACACACGGTACTGAGGCAATATTTACACTTGAGTCAATGCTGGAAAAACATTATTTGTGTCTTTTGGCCAAAGTCTGGCTCACTGCCATCAAATTTGCTGAGACTTGGAAGAAGTTGTTAGCATAAGGATTGCATGCTCCCTCCTTACTCTTATAGTCCTCTTCCAAGGATCTGTCATTTTAAATACTGCTTGGTAATGAAATTGGTCTTGAACAAGTTCTTAAAGTTTTGTCCTTGCTCTTACAGATATTTGTATTTAAGCAGCTCCTTTTTATAGATTCTGCAACAAACTCTTGACTGTGGAGCGGGTGGGATTTCAAACACCACTAAAACCACTAAATCCGAGCTCCTGTCTTCATGTTCTCCCTTGAGCAAAACCCGGCCAGCTCAGCTGGAGAGTTGACTCGTGAGTGGCTTCAGGATGGCCCTGGGTGCTCACATACTTTGCATGTGGCATCGAGCTACCTGCCCTCACTAAATTTGCAGAGAAAGCCAGGAGGGCAGCAGGAGTCGGGGAGCATCAGGACATTGAATAGGTGTTGAGCAGAGGAAACTCAGAGCTGGGAGCCAGCCTGGCAGATGATGAGATGTGACCAAGCGTTTTTTTGTGGGTGTCTGCTGATGCTCTGTGTGGACGTACGTTGGTAGAAAGTGCTGCTGCCCTTGCAACAGTGTCTTTGGGGTAATTTGCCTTTGGTCTGTACAAGGAACCAAAGTTGGAGGAAATGCTCTTGGGTCTTTGCTTCCAGATTTTTTTCAGCCTGTAAGGAAACAGAAGAGGGTGTTTTATGCTCTGCAAGCTTGTGTGACAGCTTTTACTGCAATGCCTGCACATAGCAATCCTCTCTTTCTGTGCAGCTATTCTCATTGCTGTCCTTGTATCATGGGCATTGCTAAATACCCCTATTAAAGCTATTCCTAAGAAAGGTTCTAGTTCAGCGATAGAACAGATCGTTGCATTTTCCCCTGTTCCAAGCAACTGCACCGATTGCTCCATGTTTTCCTGATGTCAGCCATGAGGTGAAGCAGGGCTCCTTCCCTGGGGCATGGTTAGGAGCGTGCAGGTTAATGAGCAGCTCCATTTTCCCCGTGCTTGGTGGTGGGCTCCTCTGTGCAGCTCCAGCAACAGGAAGCAGGACTGCTGCCGTGCAGGAGAGCAATGTTGGGCAAGCCTCCAAATGCTGCAAAGAAGCAACAAGTTTTAGCTAGAGCTGTGCAGCAGCTGCCTTGTAGTGCTTTTTTTGGTGTGATTTGTAAGAATAACCTTGTTGGGCCTAATATCCTCCAGCTGATCAAGCTCCACTGTCTGTCCGAGTCCAACAGAGATGCTGCCTCTACAGCATTAAAAAAGTGGCAAAAGAACAAGCGAAACATGCATGGTTGAAGGAAGTAGCACAGACAGGATACATCTGGGTTTAATTTTACCAAAAACAAGATAGAAAACAGAAGATTGTGGGGTGGGGGAAGGAGGCTACTGAAGACCATGTTATCTGCAGGAGTGCTGCCATTCCCAGTCTTGTCTGGAGCTGGTTGTGGTTCAGCCTGGTTCTGTTTCAGCTTATTTTCTGTATGCTACACAGCAAGATGTGTACGTGCCGTGTCTTGTGCAGCAGCAAAGCCTTTGCCTGCCTGAGCAAACGGGCAAAGGCTGAAGGTCCTCAAGGCTTTGCCTTGGTAGGTTTCTTTCTGCTACCTCTCTGGTAACCAACAAGCATTTCCTGTTCCTGCAGTTCCTTTCCATTATTTCACCTGATCGCTTCAGCTCCCCGGATCTTCTTTTTCCAGCGCTTCACCCTTACCACTGCTGGTGTCAGACCTCCCTGCACTCCCTCCCCTGGACAAACTGCAGGAGCAAGGAGTTTTTTGAATATTGTTCCCCTAACCCCAAATGTTGAAATTGCAACTCCTGCCTCTCCCCTGCTGCAGAGGGCAATGGGTGCGACGAGCTTGTGTGCATCTGGGAGACGATGCAGTTCTGGTAACCCTATGGGCACTCTGAAATCACCAAGAGGAAAGAGAGCTCCTTTCTGCTCACAGCAGAGCCATGAAATTTCAGCCCGTTTATTTATTAATTTTTAATTTGGAGCAGTAAAACAGAGCACAAAATGTATTGCAAACAAACTCCTCTCTATGCAATTGCCTCCTGCTGGGGCATGAAAAGATACCCAGCACAACAAGGGATACAAGGATCTGAAATACCTACTGGTTGTGGTTGAAGCCCGTATTCCCTCCGTCTGCTACAGGGCCTGTGTTTGTAATGCACTTGTCAAAGCTGATGTTAAGAGCTGAAATTTGCCTGCCTCCAGAGACAGTTCCCCTTGGACACGCAGAACAAGAGCACATTGACTGTGCAGGGCAACGGTCACAATGTGGCCCTCGTGAAGCCCCCAGCAATGCAGGAGGATCTTACAACCCCTGGCATGGGGCAGCCCTGGATCTGGCAGCACCTTTGCTTCCTCCATGTTAAAACCCTACTAAAGGGAGCAGCAGCTATTTGTAGTAAGTTACAAAGGAAAGGAGGAAGGCAACGGCTAGAAGCTGTTTGTGTATCAGCTCTGTTGTTGCTTTAGCAGCTCCCGGCCTCCTCAAGGCAGAGGGGGCCGCTGCTCCCAGTGGAGGAGCTAAATTGTTTTTATGAGAGGTGGAAACTAAGCATGGGCTTCCTGCTGGTATCGTACTTCAGACCCTGACCAAGCACTTCTGTGAAAGATTTGGGCTTTACTGCATCTTACCCAGGCCAAGTCCTTCTGTTAATGTCGTTTTTTGCCATGTCTCATCATGGCCTCCTGGTTTGTTCTCGTTTTGGTTTGGTTTTTGCCTTTTTTTTTTCTTTTCTTTTTTTTCCTTTATAATTTTGTTCTTGATTTTCAGTGTGACTTGTTGTACTCTATAACAATAACCTTCTTAGCTCTAATGTCCCTCCTACCCCTCAGCAGTTGACCAAGCTCCACCAGTTGGCTATGCAGCAAACCCCCTTTACTCCCCTTGGACAGACCACCCCCGCTTTCCCTGGTACGTACCCAGACGCCCTTTCTAGATATCCTTCTCTTCTTACCTGTAGATTTTCTTTCTCTTTCTGAACTTCATTTTTGTTTAATGGAGAAAAAAAAAATAGGATGAGTAAAACGGAGGTTGCAATGTCAATGGGTGAGAGCTAACGGAGAGACTAGACGGACGCTTGGTGGTGACTCTCCTTGCAGGCCAGCAGTTAGCTGTGGGTGACCGGTTTGCTCTTGTGAAGCCATCTCTATTCTGCCTCTGGCTTTGCTGGCTTTTTGAGCAGAAGTGAGCGAGCGCTGGGGTAAACCTTGACCCTCGCTAGCCCGGAGGAGCTAGCGTGCGTTGAGCTGCACTAGGTGAGACAGCCCCGCTCCACGTGCCAAGGGAGGGAAGCTCCTCTGCGCCCTTCCCCGTGGCACCGGTGGCTCTCGGGGAGCAGTGCACGAGCTGGCGAGGATGGCACCGCTCTGCTGGGAAGAGAGGATGGGACGGAGACGTGCAGGGAGGGCGGCAGCTCTGTAACGTCTCAGCAGCGCTCCTTGCAAAACTGGTGCTCCGGCTAAAATGTTACATGGCGAGCTAGGGAGCAGGCAGAGCACAGGGAGCTCAAATACTCTGAAGTATCTTTGTTACTCAGTGGCCAAAGTGCCAGCTGGAAATGCCTTTTCTGACAATATGTTCATCATATTTTGAGCTTCCTAGATGAAGTGACATTGCTTATCTCCTTGAAGGCAAAAGCATTAAATCTGTTTCTTCTTTGCTCTTCAGGAGAAAAGCTGCCCTTACATTCCTCCGAAGAAGCTCAAAATCTGATGGGCCAATCATCAGGTAAAAAATAAAAAGTAAAACTACAGGGAAATAACTAGGCTTCTATTGTAATATATTTCTTAAATAGGACTGTGTCATTGTGCTTCTGGATAAATTGTCTTATTTGCGGAGAACATGGCGTGTTTTCTGGTGGGCAGGGAGAGACCAGTCAGTACATTGCCTTGCCTCTTTTGTAGAGCATGTCAAAAGAAATGCACCTGTATTTTATTACCTGTTTTCTTGATGTATGTGTAAAGCTTCTACCCAAATAATGGCAAGACATCAGAGTTATTACCTCTGTTATTGCTTTTAATTTTGTATGATCTTCTCCAAGAAACAATAGAAAAATGCCTGTGGGAACTGAGATAACATGCAGTTTTAGCCATCTCTAAACTATTTGAGATGAGCTACATTTTGAGTGGGGCAGGAGGACACTGAGTAATCGGAGCAGGACATTGAGGGGTCACATCATGGCTGTAATCAGAGGAATTTCTATTTCAAATGTGCTGTACTGACAGCTGCATGTGGGTCTGTAGGTTCCAAACATACTTTTTTTTTCTTTTTTTTAATAACCTACCAATGCTAAGATAAATTACCTTGTGTCTTGAAGATTCACAGTGAAATGGGAGATACCTGCCCCTCTACCTACGCAGTGCATACCCTGGCATCCAGGCTGTGTTTGATATGTGCCTCGAAAGACTCTGGGGACGTTGCTTAACTACAAAATGCAAACACAGACCATGGGAATACATCCTGCAAGACTTTAGCAAAAAGTGATTCATTAGTTTCAATGTGTAAAGCCTTGTTTTCTGTTCAGTGTTCTGCTTTGTCCTTTGTGATTGCTCATGGCACTAATTCTGCCCTGGCTGAGCACACAGGTTCTTCCCGTTACAGCCACAAGGACTATGTGTACGTGTTGGAAGTGAAGGATCTCGTATGCTAAAATAAAAGATCACAAGGTGATCGATGGATCTTTCTTATCTGTAAGTCTGAGGAGCCACATCTGAATTTCCAAAGCCATGGACTCCTTAGCACTTTTATGATGCCATCTCGTAGTACTCCATAGCCTTCAGGAAATATTTTCTGACAAATCCAGGCCACTTTTGGACCGAGCCTTTTATTTTCTGACAAGGAGATCAGGAGGCCCACAGGAGACCCTGTGGGTCTGTCATCCTTGGGCTAGGCAGATTCTGTCTTCTCCTGCATCCCAGGAAGACTGGCAGGAGTGCTGGGCAGTACCGGGCTTGGCAGACATGTTACCTGGATAGGGTAGTCCATGGAGATTTTGGGTGGTCAATAGGCTTTGGGGACTTGGGGGCAACAAGGGGTTCTTGTGACCATGCTAGCTCCAAACAAGATGCAAAGTGGAAGTCAAGGAAGACACCAAGACATGGAGGCACCCCTTTTTTGCAGGCTTTGGTAAAAGTATATGAGGCACAGTCGAAGGCAGGGGTAGGACTGCCAGCTAGAGTACTGATCCCCTCTGCATTTCACCTCCTTTTATGATCCTGAAGAATAACATGGTAAAGAGACTGTCTTCAAGTAGGTACCTGTGCGCTATGTTCAGGCACTGCATCTTTATAGGGGAGACTCAGTTCTTTCCCCATCAAATGGGGTAGCTAGGAGGCTACCTTCAGGAAAGTATTTGAATTATATGTTAGCAAATAAAGGACACCTGATCGTCTTATTTCTAGGAGTAGGCATTAAAATGGGATTCCAATGTAAGGAATATGGTTTTGATGTACTTTTTCAAGTGGCTACATTTCAGCTGGAGTGAGATGTTTGATCTGTGGGAACTACAGTAGGCAAACACCTACCTGTCCAATTTCTTTTAAGGTCAGTCCACCCTTCTTCTCTTCCTGCTGCCATCCCAAGGCCAGTCTGGGACATAGCACTCTCACAGCTGCTGTTCTCTAAGAAAATGCTGGTATCTAGAAAAATGTCATTTTTGACCTGTTACTTTTTAAAACCAGGACTGTTGCTGCCAACAAAACTGGCGAAGGGAAGTTCTCTTTCACTACACAGAAAGCCTTGATGGAGGTGCAGACTAGCAAGACTTGATGTCTGTTTGCATCAGCTGCATGGTACTTTTGAGGCAGCGGTGCATTTAGCAGCTTCTCTGGATTTTTTGACTAGACATTCAGGGCTGCTGCTGTGCTGTCTCATAGCAGCAGAGTAAATGGTGCCTTCATTGCAGTGAGTCAGGGGAACTGAGAAAAATGCAGCACTTGACTCTGGCAAAATTGCTTTTTTTTTTTTTTTTTTTTTTTTTTTGCTTTCAATAGTTCCACTTTTTGTCCTTTTCTTTCCCTTACATCCCTTTTATTCTGTTTTACTGGATGCAGACCTTGCTGATTCTTGGACACTTGAACACATTGATCTTAAAAGTCTTCATTTGTAGTTTATATTCTACAGTTAAGTTTTTGTGGCAGCTGTAAAAAAAAGTTAGCTATCAGAAAGCTGCTATCTTGCAGGATTGCAGTAGGGTTTCCCAGTTTTGCCAATGAGGCAATTTAATTTGGAATTGGAGTGCTATGAGATGCCATCTGCTGTATGCAGTAGTCTTCTGACTCCAACCTTTTCTGCGTTAAGGGAAAGTGTCCTTCCTTTCCCTGGAGAGCCTGGGAGGAAGTAGGCTGCTGTATTCACTGGTGAATACGTGCTGTGGGGATGGGCAACAAGCAGTCCTGAGTGCAGCTAGCGTGCACATCCCTGCAGCTGCTGCCCGCAGTTCAGCTTACAAATCTAAGGGGCCTTCACTTGCAGAGCACGTTGCAAACCCTGGCAGAGGAGGGCTTCCCACGGCCGTAACCTTGCATTTTAGCATACCTGCCTCAAAAGCCCTTCTAGGGGGGAGAATTGAGCAAGAAGCAAGGAGCAAGCTAAGCAGTAGCACCGTGATCTCCCTGCGCGTCTTAGGAAAAGGAGAAGAGCCAGGAAAGTGTTTGCAGTCCGCAGCATGATACCTATGAGAAGCAGCTTGAGGAGCCCAGGGGCAGCAGGTGAAGGTGGTAACCAGCTCTGGAAGAGTTAGGTAGCAACCGTCTTCCTTCTCCTTGTACCAGAATGTGTGATCCCCTTCCCTCCCGGCCCTGGAGCCATATGCAGCATTTGTAATGTCTACTGTTGTGGTAAAGTACCAGGAGATCCACCACACTGCCTCTGCAAGCTGTAACCGTTTTCCCTTGCATATGCCCAGGTTTGGATGCCAGTCCCCCGGCCAGTACTCATGAACTCACCATTCCCAATGATGTAAGTATAGTGGCTCCGAATGCTTCCTCTGGGTGTGTGCGCACGCATGTGTGTACGAGTGTCTATATACATATATATATATATATATATATTAAGCTGCAGATAATCCACCCTATTAAATATCCTTAGAGAAGCCACTTCACCAAGTTCACTCATGCCATTTGCACAGTTCCTACTGTCTTGTTGCTTGGGGAGATGGTCAGAAAACACTATAAAACATGAGTTCCCATTGGACTTTACCCTTGTGATATCTTTCCTAGATAAAAATCCTCTTTAATGTTCCTTTTTTTCCTTTCAAAGTGAACTTATTGCTCATGAAACATGTCCAGAAGGGAGCTCCCTCCCATCCCGAGCACTGCCAAGCCAGTGTGATTAGTGCTGCGCATCAGCTGAGACTGTCTTGTTGTTTAAAGTGGGCTGGAAAGAGAGAGGGCTGCCCAGTCTATCTCTGTGCTCTCTGCTGAATCCCAGCATCATTCGCTTAATATCCTGCTGGCAGATCTAAAGTTATGTTTCAGCTTAGATGTGTTTACTTGGGGCCTGCAGAGGACATAAGTAGTGTTACTCATGCCACAAAGTGCTAAGCTTTTAGCTTTTAAAGGGCAGTGCATCTCCTTTTAGTTGTGGTGGCAGTCAGGTTTCGGTCTTACTGATGCGGTAAGGTAGATGTTGGACTTGGATGGTTGTTGGAAGAAAGCTGGAGTCATGCTGGGCTCTGAGTGGTAAAAGGAGGGTGCTCAGGGATGCTCAGGTATGAGTAGGTAAGATGGAGAGCCCACACAACCGGCACCTGTATCCAAGGATCTCACTTGATTCCATGGGTTTGAAAGCCAGCCTGCTGTTGAATCATGATCAGAGCAAGTGGGCAAAGACTGCCAAGAGGATCCCTCAGCCTGCCCTTCTCAGCAGTTTCTGCATCAGGTCTGGCTGCTTTGTCCACTCCTGTCTTCTATTTTAAGAGTCAGGCTGGGATGTAAAAGAACAGCAGCCATCTCGGACACGACTGCCTGGAGACCTGTGCTCCTTTGGGACGCATGCAGGAGCTCCTTCCACTTGAGAGGTGCAGCAGCCGAGCAGCCTCCAAGCATCTGCCTGCTGAAATCCTCAGTGATGTTTCACCCTTGGGCAAACAGATGTGTGAAAAGTGCTGCAGAGAAGAGACTTGGGAGACAGTACCAAAGCTGTGCATGGCAACAGGACGGCTTTCCAAATCTACTTCTGTTCTTCTGATTAAGAAACCCCTCCAGGAGATCTGCAAGTGTTCCTGAAGCTGCAGCAACCATATCTGCCTAGTGTGGGGGAACATGGATCTAGTAACCACAAGGACATATATGGGAATATGAGCTACCTTGCAAAGGGGCCTGCTCTGTCATTTGACCTGCCATGGGACTCTTAAACTGTTGCTCGTCTTCTCTCGGATTGGGTGTCTGTCTCTTAAAGTGCTGAGAGATTCATTTTTAGGGGGGCACAAACTAGCTTGCAGTTGTGCTGCAGAGAAGCAGATTTCAAGGAAATCTGATGATGAAATCCAGCTATCACCTCATTCATAAGACTTGTGTCCAGCTGTGTTTCCTCAGAACCTTGACAAATAGAGCTGAGAGGGATCCAAGAAGTGACCCTGAAGGCAGCATCATGCTGTCAGCTCCTAGGTGCTAGATGTTGTCATTCCTTTGACTGTCAGGAGGAACATCAATGCTGTGCAAAGATCTCACTAAAAATCTCCTCTCTAAATAGATTTGGCCCCAACTGTCTCCCTAACAGGTTCCCAAATGTGATTGTCTCTTGCTGAACCCTCTCCAGGCTGAGCTATTTCTGCACTATGAACACAAGGAGAGGTGGGTGGTGGGCTGTACATCATGCTGCAGCCCAAGAGCTAATCCACATCTTTCCAGTGCTGCAGTGGGGCATTCATTCAGGTTTGTTAACCCTCGCTACCTGTCTACCTGGTAGGTGAAGAATAAGGTGGTGAGATGGATATGGCTGTGGGTGGCTTTTACGCTGCACAGCTAAGGAACGTGCCCTAGAGGGTGGTCAACAGAGCTTTTGGAAAGACTTAAAAATGAATGTCCCATATTCCAAATTCCCAGATGTGACCTTGGAAAGGGACTTAAATGTTCATAGATGATGAGGGCACACAGGTACACCTCCTGCATGTGTTGGAAAAAATGGTCATCTTGATTTGTTGCAGTGGTGCTTGAAGAAACTGTAAGCTGATCCACTAGTGACTAAGAGCAAATCTCAAGGTCCCCCTCAGGAGCCACTGAGAATATTCAGCCCTCTGGATCTCAGGAAAAAAAAAAAAGTTAATAGTATGAAAGACATGTTTTCAAGTAGAAGTCTCATGTTTTCCTGGTGCTGTAACTTTGTAGTGCAATCCACTTGCTCTTCATTCTGTCAGAGGCGTATGGTGAAACGGAGCTTTCATGTGTGCTTTGTCACACTGAAGGAGCTAAGACAGGGTAACAGGGAAGAGGCAGATGGACCATCCTCAAAGGGCAAAAGGTTTGGAGACCATGGGCATGATCTATGGCCAGGGCAATCCCAAAGAAGCATAAGGAAATTTCTCTGAGAGCAGCAGGGTCTCCCTGGGACAGGGCACAGCGAGATGGGAGGCCTTCACTCTTGGAGTGTCTCACATACCCTTTTCCCAGTCCTGAGCATGGGGCCTTAGTTTTGAGGTGTCCCTGCTTGGGGAAGGCTTGGGACAGAGACCTCTGGCAGTGTCCCCAGCCTGGGGCTGGCTGCGAGGCTGTGGAAGACATGCGCACTGGTTGAGATAAGCCCTTGTTTCCTAAATATCATCTGAGCACATTTTCTCAGGATGCTGCTGCTCCATATTGTACTCATCTTCGGGCCCTTCTGTAGACAGAAGGACAGGGAATTTGTGTGCAGTACAGGATGTACAGGATAGGGTGAATAATGTGATACTCTAATAAAAGTGTATGATTCCACCTACTGAGGGGGCATTTGGGGTTAAATTGGCACTTTTGAAAAATGGCATGGTTATTTTCTTCTGGTTATGCACTCTGTACAAGTATCTTCAGGTTAGTTGTGACTAGCAGTGAGATAAATGTGGAGAAGTCTGGAACACGATTTATTGCCATCCTCAGACACGTATCGAAAAAAGTATCATCACTTGTGGTCAGGTTGAAATGCAGTCAAATGCTCTGCTGGGATGTGAGCCTGGAATGGCCCGAGCCATCCCAGTTGCTTTGTAAAGATAGTACAAGAGTTAACGCAGTTAACCTGCAAGCTGAGCAGAAGCCAGAAGCAGATCTGAGTTGTGACCAAGGCCTGATTCTCTTACCAAGGTGCTGGCTCTGACGCTTCAGAAAATCAGATGCTGATTTACTGATCATGCAAATATTCAGGAATTGCAAGTTTTTCCAATCTCTATCCTGTAATCAAATCCCCATTGCTATTTATTGGGCTCTGTGGCAGGGAATCACACTGAGGGAAGCTAATGCACTTTCATAGTGAGCTAACTGGACTTCTGCCTCACAAGAGACAGCATTTGATAGGCGTCTTACCTTGGGATTTAGTTTGGACAGCTTGTCAGAGTTCGCTGTGCACGCCATTCCCACCCCATCCAGAGTTAGCTGCTCCTGTCCATCTCAGAGAAGCATTAACTATCTCAAGGAGATGGGCCTTCTTTGGAGCTGTATGCCCTGAAGCGTAGTTCAGAAAAAGGCAGCAACTCCATCACTCCCCACTACAAAGCTATTCTCCTATGCTCTCTTCCCTCTCCCTGTGTCCATCTGTTCCTCATCCTCCACATTGCCAGCTTTTCCATTGCAGCGAGCCTCTGGTAGATGCTGGAACTGGCCACATCAGCCCACAGTGGCAGCCAGCAGAGATGGGTGGAGAGATCTGGTTGATCTCTCACCCTAAGAGACAACTTCTTGGGAGAAAGGTTAGGGGGAATGGTGGAGAGCTTGGATTGCTCTAAATTTCACGTTGCAGTGAAGGAGTTAACGTTCACAAATGTTACAGACCATTACTGTTGACAGGATCATTTTTCATCAGTGCACAACCCCTTGACCCCTTCTTTACTAAGTATCACCTGTGAGCTCCTGCCACCACTGCTCCGTACCCTTGGGATCCACTGGCCACGTGGGTATGTCAGCGTGCACTGGGTGAGGGAGCCGGGATGGGTCCTCCTTGCAGGTGTAAATCCATTGAAAGGGCAGCAAGAGAAGTAGCTTTGCCAGGATATGTCTGGCACTTTCAAGGACACAGCCACCCAACAGGCTCAGCCATCCTATCTCACAGCAAGGTGAGATCTAGAGCTCCCTTTCTTGATGGTTTCCCAAACCATCAGGACATGACCAGAAATAAACCTAGTATAATATAAAGGCATCTTTCCCTTTCTGAGACCTTCAGAGCTCTTTGGCACTGTGTTCATGTTAAAATTTGCTCCCAATGGACTAGCCTGGAACAGATTGCTAAAAGTCATGATGAAAGTATCCTGGGAGAATATTGCTCATATTAAGGTGGGATTCAACCCAGTGCTTTTAGTCGCTTGTTTTCATGAGCATTAAAGTCACTCACACCCTTGAGCAGAGTGAGCAGGGCTTCTGCCAGCCCTCTGACCTTCACCATGTGGTTGCACTTGCATCCCACCAGTTACTGCCTGAGCTTCTGCTTTAAGACCTTCCCTCCATACTTTTTTCTAGCTAATAGGCTGCATAATTGGACGCCAAGGGACCAAAATCAATGAAATTCGACAGATGTCTGGAGCGCAGATCAAAATCGCCAATGCCACGGAAGGATCATCGGAACGCCAAATTACCATCACAGGAACCCCTGCCAACATCAGCCTCGCTCAATACCTCATCAACGCCAGGTGAGAGCCGCTAGCGGAGGCCACACGAGCCCAGCCCTGCCTCTGCGACCTTCCCGTAAAGAGAGAGGCTGGCTGAATAAGTCCTGCAGGAGCTTGGAGAGTAGCAAGTGCTCCAGTCACTGCAGGCTAAGAGGGGTTTCATGAGGCTTTCTGGGCCGGCACGTGACATGTGCACTGACGGTTTCTTGCTGAATCCTCTGGATGGGGATCAGACATCACCTGCGAGGCCTCTTCTCAGACGAGCACCTTGGCTGGGGACCAGAAGCCGCTTTGTTGCTGTCGAAGCAACCACAGGTTGTGTTAGAGCCAACGGTGGGGCTGGTCACTCGCCCACCTGCCGTCCTCGCTTGGGGATTCTTGCTTTATAACTAGGCAAAATCACTGCTTTTCCCTGCAAACAAGGTAGAGGTCTCAGACAGGACATGGAGATGGATTTGTTCTGGTGGTGGGAAGGCATAATCTGAGACTGCTCAGTGGGTTGGCCTTGTCCTCACTGAAAATTGTACAGACCAACTGTCTCAATACCATCTCAGAGGCATTTTAACATGTGTCCAGGTCTCCAAAATGCTTTCCTCTATCTGGTGAAAATAATCAAATGGTCCAATAAATAAAAGACATGGGAATGGCCTGATTGTTTCCTTTCCATATCGGTATTTCTCTAACAAGTTTGGCACAGCAGGACCTTCCAGGGACACATAGGAGCTGAGATGAAGTTGAACAGGCTTTTCTAGCGCTGACTCCAGTTGGGGTCCTGATGCTGTCTGTGTTACGTTTGGGTCATGGACCACGCAAGCTGAGGCTGCTTGTGGCAAGCAAGAAACTGCAAGAGGAGATTATGCAGGACGATAAAGTTAGAGAGAAGTTGGTACTGAAGTGGAACTGACTGACTTTAGGCTGGCTGTGTGCTGTTTCTAGGGGAACTTTGGATTTAATGCAAACCTGTCTGCCTGTGAGCACAAACTTGTATGTGGTGGACAGGGAGTCTCCTGATGCTTCTCCTCAGAAACGCAGCCTGCACAGCAGTGCAAACTGAGACGCACATCTCATGAAGCCAACTGCCCACACTGGCCAGAGCAGCCGGAGTTGGTACCGTGCCAGCCTGCTACCGGCATGGTTCATGTAGGACAAGCGCTGTTCTGAGCAGCCTCTGGCAGAATGAGGGTCCAGAGGAGGGGGAGGCTTTCAGTGAAGACTTTTAT
This sequence comes from Tinamus guttatus, assembly GCF_059628265.1. Classification (NCBI taxonomy): domain Eukaryota; kingdom Metazoa; phylum Chordata; class Aves; order Tinamiformes; family Tinamidae; genus Tinamus; species Tinamus guttatus. The sequence goes on along the minus strand of NW_028289236.1, from coordinate 800,613 downwards.
GTTCATTTAGGCAAGGGGCTGGGAGCACTGGCAAGATCTGTACGAGCTGTCTTCTCCTTGCACCGACCCACCTCAGCCTTGACCTGCAACAAACTCCGCCATCCTGTCCTGACCCTGCTCCCCTTGACTGTGCCGAAGCACCTTTGCTCTGACCTGTGGCACCTCTCCGGTGTCCGTGTCTCCTCCAGCCTCACAAGAGAGGGATGGGACCCCCTCGCTTCCTGGAGGTGCTTTGGAAGCACTGCGTGAGCTGCTTTCCTGACACCTCTTAATCCCAACAACTGCTTGAGAAAAGAAAAGGGAAAGAAAAACAAAGCGAGGGGCTCTTTACTCTTGGAGGAGGGCTAACTGAACTGCAGCTTGTGCTGTGACTAACACAGGGAAGGGCAGCAGTTTGTCAGGGGGAGGACTGAACAGATCCCTGACTCCCACTGCTTCAATATGCAGAGGAAAACAAAGAGATGAGGGGAGTTTGAAGGTTATAAGCCAAACGAGTCCCTGGTGAGAGAGAAGCTAGTGTTGTTACCCATCTGTGGTAGGAGAGATACTTGTAGAAGTGAGGCAGCGTGGTCAGGTTGTCTCCACCCATCACTGATAGTGTCTCTGCCACAGCACAACGCCAGCGGAGGCATTACCTGGGCAGCAGCGGGTGTTTGTGCCTGCAGGGAGAGAAGGCAGCTGGATGCTTGGCCGGCTCTGTGTTTCAGGGCCTTGCTTCTGTAGGTGCCTGCCCCCTCCTTTAAGGACCCAAAATCCAAACTGACTAGTCATCAAGTCACCCTCTATCAAGCTTGTGGCACACTGCTGCAAGCTTCAGAGGCCACTTTCTACCTGCAATCCTGCTTTAAATACCCTTCCTCCAATCTCCTGAGCAGCCTACCAGACTTCAGGGGTTGAAGGAACCCAGTGAGAATTCAACTGCTGGGAAAAAATAAATCACCTCCTTCAAGATATTGCTGTGACTTTAGGTGGAGGGAATCTGTCTCCCCTGTAGCTGAATCTTTGGCTCTAGGTCTCCTTCTCAGGAGTGTGCTCAGAGTCTATGGGTATCCATTAGAGGATGCCTCCCCATTGAGGGCACTCGGAGAGGGTGGGACACCCTTAGGCCACATACTCTATGTCCAAGCAGCCACGTGTGAGGCAAAAAAAATAGATGCTTGGGCCGCTTTCAGTGTGTTGCTTCTTGTAAGGCTGGCCTGAGTTGTTGCCTCACGCTAGACCCTCAGCGAAGACAGTGTGAGTTGGAGGATGAGCGGGGTGTAGGCAAGAGGAGGAATGCTGGCCCACAGGATCTTCGTTTTCTTTTCTGCTCTGGTTATTAAGTATTTGTTTTTGTCTCCTCCCTCCCCCCTCTCTTTGCCCCTGTCTATTCTAGGCTGACGTCTGAGGTCACTGGAATGGGCGCACTCTAATTTCCACCCACCATCCTTCATTCTGCATCACCCGACCCTCTCAAGCCAATGACACTCCACCCAGCTTGTACAATCTGTATATTTACCGTCTTCCCCTTTATCTCCATAGATACTCTTTTCTTTACTAACAAATATATATATATATATAAATACACACATATGCACACACTGGGAAGTTTCTTTACAAGCTCCGTCCTGTGCTCCTGGTACTGCTCCTGAATTCTTTAGTTATGGTCCTTGTTTTCGGTGAATGGTGTTACTACTTCATCTGCTTTTACGGGGAGTGGGGGAGGGAGGGAAGGGGCTTTCCACTGCTGAGACTTCAGGAGATGAGGTATCTCTAGTGTAAGTCTAGCTTAGCTATTTAAACATTTTGAGTTGACATTGACAGTACTTGCTGTAGCCTATGGAACTGTGATGCCATCCAGAGCTCTGCTTGCTTCAAAGTATTTTTTTCTTTTTTGTAGTTATTCCTTTAGATGCCCCTGTTTTGTTCATTTTGCTTGTCCTGGCTCACCTTTGCAACCTTGACTCCTTGCCCTGAGATTAAGGCATAGCTTTTTCTTACCCCATGTCATTTTGGAAGCAGAATGTGCAGGAGCCAAGCTTACATTCATTTGGTTTACATATGCTCTATTCCCTTTGCAATGTGGCAGGGTCCAGACAAGCCATTTTTGTTACTAAAGAAAGGGAATAATAATCATGAAAAAAACCCTCTTTTAATTAACAAGCAACTGAAAGTAGGGAGAAATCAGTTATTCAGGATTAAAACCCCCCAGGGCCTTTGAAAGCACTCTTATGACAATCCCCACAAGCAACTTTTGGATGATAGCTCAGGAAGCTCTGTGAGCCGGCCGTGTTTGTCAATGTTTGTATTCAATAAATGTCTGTGCAGCTCTGCTACCAACGGGCTCTGACTATTCTTCTCCTGGGTCTCCAGTGTGATTTTTCACAGTGCATGTTTGTCTGCCTTTTTAGATATTTTGCTGTGGATCACTCACTGAGTGATGCACTTATTGAGTGGCTCTAGACCTTCTTTTTATAAAGGGGAGGGTATTTGATTGCACAATGCTTGATTATTTTTTCCCTAAAATTAATTTACTACTCATAGTATGACGATAAGCATCTCTCACTGGCTGCCTTGTCTGGGCAGATTTGCCATGTCTAGGCCACATGTCCTTCCCTGGGATCCTTTGGGCTCAACCTGCCTTCTGCTTCCAGGCTCTCGTATCTTTTCATCCATCTCCCATTTCTTACAAGGGGAAACAAATTTGTTTTCCATCAGTTAATTCCCTATTGGACGAAATGTATAGTGTACATTTTCCCATTTTGCAAATGAGGGGGGCATAGTATATCATGTCCCCACACAACTAAGGTGCTGCGTAATACATTTTTGCACTGTAACTCTTAGGAAATATGTCATTTTTTTTCAGATGAGCCCCAAGACCGTGTGGCCCTTAGTACCCCCAGCCCTGCCCCCACAGTCCTTCACAGAGGCAGAGGGCTTTCCAGCTCCTCAATAAGATGCTTTGATGCCCCTTCCCAGCCCGCTGCTCTCCCTGGCAGTTGGGATTCAGCTGTGTCTTTCACGTGGCCCTGCATCCACAGCATGTCCCTGTTCCCTGGCCAGGCGAGCCCAGGTGCATCTGGCAGTGGGAATGGGCACAGATGGGGCTAGTAGCTCCTCCAGGGAAGGCAGCAGCCCCAGTGTGTTTGTGCCGAGGCCAGAGCAGGGTGGGAGCCCAGGCACCAAATGTTGCCTCCCCCAAATTGTAGGGCTGACCCCAGTGAGCGCAGAGCCGAGTGGCAAGGTGGGGATTTAGCCACGGGCGCCTGGCACTCGGGATATCCTCCTCCCAGTCTAGCACAGGGGTTTTTCCTTTGGAAAGAGTGAAATGTCCGCGTGTGAGTCTCAGCAGGAAAAAAACTCTCTCTCGGTGTAATGGACCCTCCCAGCAGCTCCCGACGGTGACCCGGGATCATGTAGCAGCCAGCTAAAACTTCCCTGCTGCTGCTGCAGCCCCCGGGCAGCTCGAATGTGCATCCTGCAGAGCCACAACCGGTGAGCGGAGCGCGAGGGGAGCGTGCCAAGCACCGAAGGGCTTTGGCAGGGAAAATCTCTTTTTGCCAACTACAAGGAAGTCCCTCCGCTCTGTTGACCTCAGCTGGGCTGCTGTGGCCCAGGACCCAGGTTTTACATGTTAAATTGAGACCCTGTGCTGCAGGCAGACACCGAGGGCGGCCGGGGGCAGGGGCCGATGTGCTCTGGGAGGGACGGAGTACAGAGGGAGCTGGTCCATCTCGCTGTGCCTTGGGTCCCCGATGGGGCTGATGCCACAAGCACTGAGCTAGGCAGACAGCAGCAGGGATGTATGGCAGGAGCAGCCTCATTCTGCTTTTTGCTCTGCTTTCTACGCATTTTGAAGCTCCAGCACACAGGGTGCTGTTAGAAACCAGCATTGTAGCTACTGAGACTGGGGAAACCCCTTGCAAGCAGATATTTTCACAGGGGTTTATTTGTCAGGGGGGGCGGGGGAGGCATTTAGGCACTGAGGAAGACAGGGGACTTTAATTAGGTGCTAATTGCAGCGAGTGATTGAAACTCATTTCTGTGGGGTTTGTGGTTTCTGCAGAGCAGGAATGCCCTGCATCTCTGCAAGATATGTGCTGTGCTATGGGATAAATGTGAATGCCCCATAGCATCTGCTGAGTGCCACTGAGCCCAGAGGTTGCTAGCAAGGAGGAGACTTTAGCAGTGCTCTTCATGTGGCTATTCCCAGCCTGGTGCCAATGAGGCTGTGCCACACTCGTATCTGCTGGGAAGACCCTATGGGGAAAGCCCTGAGGTGGAATTTTGCTAACAAGTGGCCATTTCCAGAGCCTTTTCAGAGCATCACTATGGTGTGTTCATACGCAAGGTACAGGGGAGACCTAAGAAAAGGAATCGAGTCATTGCAGCCTCAGCTCCCCATGGAGCCTCAGTAAATACTGCATTTTCCAGAACCTAAATTTAAGGAAAAAAAAAAAAAGAAAGAAAAGGCTTTTTTTGGCTACTTTTAAATGGGAAGTTCCTAAATGTTGGAGTGCATAACACAGGGCTTGCCTTATCACCTTAGAATTTTGGTTTTTGTTTGAATGATGTTTACTTGTTTGATCTTTAAATATTAAGATATTTCCAAGATATTTAAATGAATGCTTTGGCTGACCTGAATTCTGGCTTGAGAAGACAGGAGAGCCGTGATGCTCCAAATTGATCAGAGTGTTGCTTTTACTGTAATAGGAAACAATATTGGGACTGTATGCGAAACATTTTTTAAATATTATTCTTGCTATCAAGAGACCATTTAGAACAGGAAAAATATGGCAAATGCTTGTTTGCCTCCCCATTGCACAGGAACCCCATTCTGGAGGGAGGTGATTGCAGCCAGGCCCACGGTCTCTTCTGCAGGTGCATTTAGGTTTTTCTCCCTGTAGGGACAGGGAAAACGTGGGGTGGGATATCTAATGAGAGGCAGCACAGCAAGGGATGGGTCCCGCTGGAGTGGCTGAGCTGCTCTTTATCCGGGCATTCCCCACTTCTGGAAACTTCGACTTTGCACCTTATTTCTGAGTCGTATTTCATGCGCGAGGACTCGGCAAAGAGGAGATTAAACAACAGTTGTTGTATTTCCTGGCAGTGTATTGATGACAACAACAAAATCACAGAGAAATGCCCAACTTGGCTTCTTTCAAAAGCAGATAGCACAAAGATATGCTAGTTTCTTTGGAAGAAGCCAGAATGCTTTGCTTGGAGTAAGCCCCTGTGATCTGTTTTGCATTTTACATGATCTTAAAATGCTGCAGAGGTACATCCACTGCCACGGTGATGGGGAAATATATGCACATTGCTAATGAAGAATTAACTACTCAATGCAACATGAACATCGCAGTTGAGCGACAGAATAACTTTAGTGGGGTTTTTTTTTTCCCTCTATCAAAGCAATGCATATTATCCAGGCAGAATGACTTAACATTTCTGGAAGTAACACACTCAATATTCCTGCAGCAAACTCCTGGAAATTTGTTATTTTGTGGAAAAGTGTGGCTTTGGTGAGCAGGAATTGGGCTAATGCCTCATCCTTCCCCCACTGGTAGTGTGTGATGGCCTGGGCTGAGGTCTCGCCTTCATAGGCCATGCTTCCAAAATTTAAGTCTTTGGAGTATTGTTATACGTGTTTTTCACAGGCTGTATTTTCAAAAGCAATATATAGCACATCATGGGGGCTGGAAAAACAAAACCCTAGATTATTTCCCTTAAGGGAAAGTGACTTTCACCATGGAAACACTTTAAATATTCTTTTAGTTGTAATTTTTTTTTTAATGTGTTCATGCTAGTCACTTTTAATTATTCTAATTTTGAGCTCATGGCCCATTAGAAAGGGTAATTTCCAGCCTCTCCCCTCTTGCCTGCAGAGCGCAGGGTTTCTAGGCGATGGCTCTGCGGTCTGTGCTGTGGTGGGGAGGGGGTGGATCCGTAATCCCGTTTTCTCCTTGGTCACGGAGGTGGAAGGATGTTGGGGATTCTGCGTAAAGTCCTTCTGACAGCTTTCCCCTTGCGCCTGCAGAACCAGGGTTCCTTGTAACTGCAGCGGCACCAGAGCTGCTTGCAAAGAGCCCCGGTGCCTGGGAGCCGGCCCTGCCACAGCTGGGGCTACAGCTGCATTTGGGGCTACGGCTGCATTTGGGGCGCCTTGAGCCCTCATCCCACACCCTGCCATGGCTTGCAGAACCCAGGAGAGGACGTTGCTCCTGCTTTGCTGCTCCACAGCCGGTGGAAGAGAGCGGTAGCCCTGTTGGGATGCATGGCTTGGCCAAGGAAACCCCATCTGGCACCCCTTCCTCGGGAGGAAGGATGTGGATTAAGCCCCCTGTGCATAGCTTGGTGCCTGCCTTTAAGCCCACTCCAAACCAGTGCCTGTAGGTAGGGCTGTCTTGTCCACCTGGGCGAGGTGCCATCTGTGACCTTCTGGTAGTGTTGAGAGGTGATATGCCCACACAAACGGAGCCCCCAACTCCTGGAGAAACTCCCTCGAGCTGGTCACTAGATGTCTCTCTCGGCTTGCTTTTTGGCGACTCGCTGCTCCAGCTGGGCTCCCAGCTCTGGGGACTGTGTGGGGCCTGGCCACCATGCAGTTTTTCTGCAAGCTCCCCCAAGTGCATTATTTCTCTCACCCACTGCATGCTGCCCAGGCTGTTCGTCCTCCCCTGCGTCAGCACCCATGGGTGTCCATCACGGGGGCTGAGTCGTGGGGGCTTTGGGCACTGCTCCGAGGTGTTTCCTGAAGCCCAGGATGGGACCCTGCGTGAGAAAAGTGAGGTGCAGGAGTGCATGTTTGGGTGCTCCTGACCTCATTCCCTCCCACGTGCAGGAAACCAGTGCTATTGGGAAGAACATGTGAGAAATGGTGCTTGAGAAGGGAGTAAATATCCTCAGCCAGTAAAGAGGGTCTCACCTGATGATAACTGGTGCATACGCCCAGCTGAGCCAGGCACCATTTCCATGCACCTTTATGGAGATGGCTTCGCTCATCCAGGAAGCCAGTGCTTGGCCAGCCTGGTGAGTGGGACCCTGAACAGTCAGCCTCAGGCCTCCCAAGGTTATGCCAAGGGAAGAGGTTCTCAGCACAAACCCCCCAAATTTCATTGCAACAGGCCTTAGCACATACGATTCCGGTGACCTTGCATTTTGCAATGGAAGGACATTTCGTTGGAAGGGTCCCGAGCGGCTCCCGCCCTCTCGATGGACCCTCAGCGCCTTGTGCGCACAGATGGGGAGCAGATTTCCTTGGTTCCCTTCAGAAACCCTCGGCAGCTGACGCCAGTGCGGAGCTCAGGTTGGAAGGACTTGCAGGAAGGTCACGGGCTCGGTGCGATTCCCCTGTTCCTGCGCTCAGTGTCGCTAGGAACAGCACGCTGCTCAGAGGGTTATTTTTACTTTCCCTTCAAAAAAATGCAGCTGCGGATCTTAATCCTACTGTGCTATGCATCAAGCCTGAGGCCTCCATCCAAAGGGTAACGTGGCAGTGACTTTTAGGAAGCACTGAATGTACCAGATGTGCAACTCTTAACTCCAGATGTGCAGCTCCCCCCACTCACCCTCAGCCTAGTTGTCTTGAAAAGAGGAACAAGAGGTACCGAATCACTCCAAAAGTATCCCACAGTCTAAACCCATCCAAGTGCAAAACCAGAATGTCTCAGGATTCCCACACCAGTGTTTATGCAGCTTAACCACAGGGATATCTCTTCCCAGAAATCTGTAATCATGTCAGCTCCATGCGTAGGGAGCAAAACCAGTTGGGAGATGAGTTAGATAAAATGGAGTGATGGGAAAAATCCCTGCATGCCATCAGGAGAAGGCTTTGTAGCTGCACCATGAGCTTAACTCCATGGTGAACTGTGGGCTCTTGCTGATTTAAAACATGATTGCTATTGCTACAGCAAGCTGTTCTGGGCCCAAGGAAGGCTGGGTGTGCATGAGGACAACTTGCATATTTGAAACACTCCCAGAGGGCTGCCTTTTGCTTTCCTGTTTCCTGAGGTATCACTGGCATTTTTATGCCCAGAGGAAAGCCGATGTCCAAGAGTTTTTGTGAGCAGGCCAAAAGATGAGCTTTGCTGGATGAGACCTCGGGCCACTGGGCTCTGCCTCCTCTCTGGGTTTTGACTCTTCAGATGAGACACTGAGGGGCCAAGCTGCTTGCAGGGCGTTGTGGTGGCAGATCATCAAGCAGCCTGGATCCCAGCTGAGCACCAAGAGTCCTGACCACGTGGGGTGATCCCCAAGTGCTCCTCAGTGCCCTCCAAAGAGCGGGATGGAGGGCTGGAATAACACTAGCCCTGGACTTGGGATTGCATCCATTGCTTAGGGCCAAACTGAAACAGAAATCCATCAGGATTTTCATTGCAAAGGAGAGAGAGAGACAGTTTTATTTGGCATTCACCTGAGGGTTTTCGCTCAGTGTTTTCTGGTGGCGTTGCTACGTCCTTGCCATCTTTTCCTTTTGGGGAAGAGCTCCCATCTGAGGCGTGTGTCCCTGCTCCTCAGAGGCAGTGCCCCAATGTGCCATAAACCAGTGCAATGCCATCCTCCGAGGGGACTGCTGCAGGCAGCGCTGTCCTTGGCCGAGGGATATTTCTGCATTTTGCTAAGCACAGAGCCATGCCCCAAAATATCTTAGGAGGGTACCACAGAGGAACGGTGCACTGCTGGCCACTTTCCTAAAGTCAGTTAAATTGACCTTCTAAAGTCAGTTAAAAATGCAAATTTGCCATGTAAGAGAAACTTCCATTTGTGCTTAAAAAAAAAAATTCAGTTACATGCTTGCAACAAGCAGTTGCTTGTCAAGTAACTGAAGGGCACATGGTGCAATGGTGACCTGAAGGGAAAGATGCTCCTTGCTGCTTGCTCTGCTCCTGTGCAGGCCAAGGTGAAGAAGCAGCTACCCTGGCCTGCACAACCCCTCACTGCCACCCCTCTACCAGCACGTGGTGACAACACATTTTCCTGCATAAAGCCTGTAGCGTTTGTGCTTTTGAATGTCTCCCCCAAGACTCCCAAAGAGCCGCTTTGAGAGCTCAGGTAGAGGCCGCAGCCCGTATCTGCGCCACAGCTGGCCACACCTTCACTGTGAAATGAAGGATCAGTCCCAGTCCTTCACAGGAAAAAAGCCAAAAGCTCCCCAGTCTGTCATCCAGGCTGGCTCCTCTGCCACCTTTGTCCTTTGTTTCGTCTCAAACAGCCCAGTAGTTGCCATACCTGGGTATGGAGGAGTTCATCCACCCATCTCTCCCTCTCCCCACCTCTGCCTTGGGAGGATGCTGAGAAGGTCTCCATGCACGTTGCAGTACTTTCTCCTCCACCTTCCAGGCACAGGAGCCATTCAGGCAGTACAGGGCTATTTGGTACCTGTGGTCCGGAGGTCTGACCAGCTCTCAGCTTCTCTGCAGAGCAGCAGTACCTTGGAAGTCTGGCATGCTTGTGCAAACTCATGTTATATATTAGGGTGTGAGCTTCACCAGAAAAAAAAGGAGTGATTTGCTGGTGTTGCTGGGTCGTGAGGCTGTGAGTGAAGTGTTCGACTTTGTGGCCCAGGCTTGGCCGTTGGGGCACAGATGTCTTAAACATGACCTTGGAGCATTCCAGAAGCAGTGGGGGAGTTGCTGAGAGCGTGGTGGGGGTCCCTGAGGCAGCCTTGTGCGATTGCAAGCCCAAGGCATGGCTGGGGACAGAGCTGGGAGGAGGAGGAGGAGGAAGAGGAGACCTCTGGGGTGCTCAGCTGAGCCCTGACCGTTTTCACTGATTGACTTCCCAGTTCTCTGGATCCAGAGCCCCATGTGAGAAACACCTTCACTGCCTAACTGGAGCGTCGCAGCAGACTTGGCACCACCGGGGGCTTGTGCTGGAGCTGCCCCTGAAGACACTGCCAGCTTCTTGCTAGCTTCTCCCTCACCGCGGTCACACTGTCGCCCCTCGCATGGCTCAGCTGGAAACACCAACCTGCCCCGCCTGTAGATGCACAGACTTGCGCTTCGCTGGGTGGTCCCTGGCGCGTCTGCTCCCTCTGCAACGGCTCGGAGGACCGGCAGGGACCAGAGAGCTCGAGCGGCGGCTTGGAAGAGGATGGGAGCTTGCAACCAGCTTGCATGGCACGTGGCCACTTGCGATCCAGCAGATCCTGCTTTTGCAAACAAGCACTTCCCTGCTTCTTCTCTTTGCCTTTCGTTTCCCCTCCCTAGTCCTCCGCCAACACAGCTCAAACTTAGTGCTTCTCCCCCACACCGTGACATGTATTTGCTCGTGCAGCCCCTGGCCTACACATCAATGTTTTCTGGCCAGCACACCCCTAGGCGATCAAGCGTTATCGTGTCCTTCATGTCCTATTTGTGTAAAAGCAATAAAGCGCTCGCTGTTCTCAACCCTCAGCCCCGCTAACAGGAGAAACCCGGGGGGAAGGACCACCTCCTCCCTCTGCTCTCCAGGCAGAGAGGGGCTGCCGGGGTCACCAGCCCCTTGCACCACGGTCCCAGCAGCAGCGGGATGCCCGGTCACAGCGTGGAGCAGCAGTGCTGTGGGAGGGATCCCAGCGCCACAGGAGCTCCCGGGCTTTCCGCGCCCGTCGCCCCCGAAGGGTTAACACAGCCCACGCAGTCCTTGAAGCAAACCAGTCCTTGAAGCAACCCGTAACCCAGAGGCTGCCGGCTGGAAAAAGCGCCTCAGATTCCTGGCTGGGCTCGGCAGCAGGAAACGATCACGCACGGCAGCCGGGCTGCCAGCCGGGGAAGGGGAGCGGGCCGGGGGGAGCGCCTTCCCAAAAGGCATCCAGGCGGGATTCATTAGGAGACATGTTTATAGCAAATGTGAGTCACCGCTGGGCCCCCGGAAGGGAGCAGCCCGCGGCGGGGGCCGTGCGCTGGCCGGGGACGGGCAGTTCTTCAGCAAGGGGGACACGCCGCGTACAAGGGCTCCTCTCAGGTCGGGCCGCCCCGTGCCACGTGCCCCGCAGCTTGGCAGGGACCCGCGGAGCTATTTCGAGCTGTGTTGCAGCACGCGTTTTCCCTGGGGAGATGTGGTGTCTCGCCTGGGGAGCGATGCGCAGCGCTGCCCGTGCCTGCCATGCTGCTCGCCCCGCGCAGGGTATCACCCCGTGCTCAGCAGACCAAACTGCTGCTTCACGTTTGGCCCGGGGCACATGGGGCTGGCACCAGCACTGAAGCACAGCGAGGCGGCCAGCAAATCCAGTGCTGCCCTCCCAGTCACAGCGGGCCTGATGGGGAAATGAAGGTAAAATGCCCATTCCAACACTTTTCTCCATTTGGATGGGCAAGCCGTGTTCTCCTCGGATGCACGTTCTCCTCGGAGAGCACGTTACCCCTGCTCTCCCTTGGCCCTTACAGTTCTGGGCCAAGCATTAAGTTTTGAGTTCCTGGGCTCAGCATCTGGCCAGAGAGCTGCTCCCCATCTGCACAAAGAGCTGTTTTGGGTCCATGTTTTGGGCCACGAGCCTGCTCAGCCCTCCCTGCTGCATCTTCTGCACTAGGCTAGACAGGGACACTGTCCAAGCCTGGGTCGTTAGAGATGTTCATCAGGCTGCTGATGGCCCTTTCAAGGACAAGACGCTGCCTGCCCTCAGACTATCCCCATGCCAGGTCTATTAACTGCTGTTAACTGCTGCCCCTGTTCCTGGTTATGCCATGCCCAGGGTGCGAGTGTTGCAGGGACCTATGGCAAGCATGCATTATGCTGAAGCTCCCCTGTCAGCACCTCACTGCAGGGTCTCTCCTGCCCATCTCACCCATGACACTCGGGTTTGCAAAGGGCACACAAAACAGGGTTACAAAATCAGCGAGCCAGGTAGGGCTCATCTCAAGCATTCCTGGTTTACGGCTTCCACAGGGAAGAAGATGAAGAAGAAGCAGAAAAAAGCCACTTATCCTGACTTGCAGAAAAGCCTGGGATCTTGTCCCTTCCACGGTAGGAAGTCAGCTGAAACTGTCCTTAAAAAACACACATTTATTTTTTCTAAGATGGGAGTTTGCCTTAAAAAAAAAAAAAAAAAAGCCAGTCTTTATTTTGGAACAGATGCCACAGAGACAGGCTAGTGCTTGCCATGGACTGAATGCACAACTGCTCTCCGTTGGTAACAGTGCCTGTGATTTATCAGCACCTGTAATGCCAACAGCCAGGCAGGCTCCGTGCCTGTCCTGGGCAATCCATAGAGGTGCTTGCAGCACACAGCTCCAGCCCTGGACACCCGACTTTTGCAAAAAAAACACACTCTTTGGGTCTCTCCTTCATGGCTCTGCTTGGGTTTAGAGATGAAACTCCTTGTCCCCTCCCCCTTGTTGGGGAGCAGCTGCACTGTGTGAGACCCCTGCAAGAAGCAGGACGTGTCTGAGTCAGACCCTTGGGAGGAGCTGAGTCCAGGTGGCTCGGGCACATCCCTGACGCCCGAGGACTCCTTGCCCACCTTGCTGCAAGTCACCTGCAAGCACTTAGTGTGGCTGCAGCCCTAGCCCTGCCCTTGCAGGGCATTTGGAAAGGGTGCTAGGCTCCCTGCAGAGAGAGCCGGTGGGCAGGGAGCAGCACTTGCTTAGGAGCTGGCATCACACCTGGAGCCAACACCTGAGGCGCTGCCCACACTATTTAAGAGGAGGAGCAGCCCTAATTCCCCTTCCACTCAGCCCCCAGGTGCCTGCTGCCCTCCGTCAGGGTTTGAATCCTTGTCTGGGCAGAGGAAGGGATTTTAACCTGTGCTGCTCTTCACTTACTTGCCCTGTCTTTTCCTTCAGGGCCTCTCAAGGCCATGGGTGGTTGCTGATCCTGCAGGTCACCTTCCCTGTCCCTGGTTCGCCTGGGGCTCAGTGGCTTGGGAAGGCTTTTAGGAGAGGTGGTGGTGGGAGGGTGTCCCTGCTTCCCACCCCCCTGGACATCTACTCTAGGACATCTGCTGCAGTGTTTGGTTGCTTCTTCCTGAGAAGGTTAAAAAGAGGGTGAGTGTTTGGAGATTGGAACTGTCTGTTTACCTTTAAGTGTGTCTATAAAAGAGCAGTGAAGGAAAGATGTTTATCTTTGTGTCCTGTTGGGATTTCCCTTGCTGCAGACTGTGCCTGTGGCCTCTTATCTGTCTGCCGTGGGCCTCTCAGGAGGGTCTGGCTCTGTCTCCTCTACTGTGTGCAGTGGAAAATGAAGATTTACTCTGTCCTCCTCCCCACACACACTCCTCTTAATCTCTTCTTCTCTAGACTGAAGAAGTGCAGCCCTCCTTGCAGGGCAGTCCATGTATTCCAGCCCAAGACAATCTTGGTGGCCCATGATTTTTTAATAGAAGACTTCAAGTGTTTCTGTTCCCTTGCAGCAGTTGTTCAGCTAGTCCCCATGTTTGGCATGTCCTGGGGCCCTACATTGATTGAGTCATGGCACTTATATGATGCTGTTCCTTTTTTAGCGGCAATAAAACGCTGGCTGTTTGTAGAGCCGCAGGGCTGAGCTAAGCATGAGTGCTGGGAGCGCAGCCCTGGCGTGGTGATGGTGGCACGTCTGGCTCGTAGCGCTGGGAGGAAACCAAGCAGGCAGGGCTGGGGATCAGCAAGGACGTGCAAGCTGCTCTTCTGCAGCAAGCTCTGCTCCAGGAGGTGTCTGCTACAGATGGGCTGAACCTATGGGCCAATGCTATCAAGCACCAGTCACCTTGTTTCTCCTCCAGCTCCATGTCCTCACTGCTGCCTCTGTTACAGTTAATGCTGAGCAGGCGGAGACGACGTCTTGGGATAGCAAAGCCTTTGAGTGTTTTACATCTGCTCCATTGCCTGCCAAAGAGCCAAGGACGATGCTTGGCATCCCTCAGAGTGGGCCAGGAAGCTGCCTCTGCCAGCAAGGGCAGCTAACTCTTGTTTTACGCTTCTAGGAAAAAGCTACGGGCTGGGTCTGGCTCTGCTGTAATGAGCACTCAGCTGCAAATGTTGATGCATCCTATGAATGCTCTTGAAGAGCAAATCCAGCAATAAGCTGTGATGCCTGTTGTCATGATATAAATGGTCCATGGGGAGATAAACAGTCTGAGAATGGGCTGATAGGGATCTTATGAAGTTGCCAGAGGCATGTGAACAGCTAGGGCATGGATTAACCTCATGAAATGGGGCAAAAAGAAGGGATATGCTGACTCCATGCAGTACCATTATGTGAAACCAACTGGGCTAAATTAAAGTTGGAGCACATTCAGGCAGGCAGGACCTCTGTGTGTCCCAGGGGCTTGGGGCTTGCTGCAAATGCAAAAGGAAAGTGAAACCATTTAGGAGAACGGGGAATATGAGGCAAGTCGGGAAGGAAAGCAAGAATGCTTTGTGGCTCTGTAGCACCAGCTGGACCTGATCTGGGAGGCCGTAAGACTGAGATTTGCACTGTGTGGGCAGTCAAGGGCTGCAAGGGGTATTGAATGGTGGTGTGCTAAGCATTTTGTGAAATACATGACAAATCAATAGAGGGGAATGGTGAAAGCAGAGAAGTGATACTGAGCATACTTGGGAGTTTTGCTGTGTGGCTTTGGTAAAGGATGGGCAACACCATCAGTCCTGGAGTTTGCTGCCCTTTTGGGGACCAGTGCCAGGGCCGACTCAGGAGAATGTCAGAGTGACAGTACGTGAGGAAACTGAGATATAGGGCTGACAAAAGTGACATGAAAAACATGAGTTTGCTCAAGGAAGGACGCCCATGGTCATTTGAGAGCTGCATAGTGGCTGTGCATTGCAGGTGAGGAGAGGAACAAAGGTCTTGAGCCTTGCGTGTGCCAGCTGTAGGGCACTTCCTTGGACGAGGAGAGGATCTATACCCTGTGCCTAGCTTCATGCTGGATTTCCTGCAGCTCAGCTCATCTCCTAGGTCTCCATTCTCCGTGGGCAGAGCAAAGCGCAGTGCATTGCTGCGTGGCAGCAAATTGGAGCATCTGCAGGTATGGGGAGCGAGTTTAGGAAAAGCACCATAACCCACACGTAGACTGCAGGAAAAATGTGAGGTTTTTTTAACCTGGATAACTTGTGTCTCTGCAGTTGAACACATGCTAGCCCAAGCTTACAAATTAAGGAGTGGCAGGAGCCTTGGACTACCCCAGCCTTCTGGTAAGGGAGGTGGTGACTGCCTGGCAGTTGGTGGTAGATGTTCCCAGTTCTTCCAGCTGGAGGCAAAGCCGCATTGCTGTTCCTAGAGTGCCTGGTACCTCCTTCCCAAGAAAGATGTGCTTGGCCCAGCAAACCCTCTCTGCTCTCTGGGAATCGCCCAAGCAATGCATTTTGCTGCAAAGAAATGGAAAATCTTTTCTGTCCAACTGCTCTAGGGATTAGCATATGTTTTTCCAGAGAGTTTTCATACTGTGCCTGCTGGATATCCTCCCTGAGGCCACATGGGAGAACACCCAAGGTTAACAGCCTCGTTATGGCACATGGAAGCTCTATCTGCTTTCTTCTCAGTAACAGTGATAGTGGCATTTCCTGGGAAACCCACTCTGCCTTGGGGTGATCACAGGGAGAGAGGGCTATGGTTGACACACAAGGTCCATCTGGAGGGGAAAAATAAATTTAAGTGCTTGGCTATGAATTAATGAGTAATGACTCTGAAGCATTGACGCTTACTGTAATTTCCTTTCCTGTCTTTATCAGAAAAACAGAAATTCTTCCCTTTTTTTCCTTTTCAAAAATGGGAGAACACTAGAGATTTTGATGATCTTTTTCCTATTTTGGTCAATTTTATCCCCAAATGAAGATATTTCTGTCCTTTAAAAGCAAACTGTGCTTTGTGATGAAAATTAGTTTTGCTTTATTTGGTTTCAAATTCCCATGATGTGGTGGGAGGAAGATTGAGAGACTCAATCTGTGTGAGCATAGCAAAGTCCTTCCTGGTAGACTGAGTTGCATCCTGATGTCTCATAAAGCCCAACTGGTAATAATTCCTCTGGGAAAGGGGTTTTCTCCCTGGCCCATAGATCATCCAGGATCAGGCCGTGGTAACTTTTATGTGAGGATTGACTCAAACTCTGTTATTCTGTCTTCCTGCTGATACTTTTATTCTTCCATCTGCCCCATATTTTGTCTCTCTGCAACCTCTGGTGAAGCTGGAAGTATCCTTCCAAACTTGCATGCTAGGTGACTCGTTGGTTCAGGCTGCCATAGCTACCTCACCAGCCTTTTCAACTCTTGGTGCCAGCTTCAAAAGGGAGCACTTGGAGCAAGGGTTTGTTGGCATAGACCTCTGAGAGGGAGAAATGGACCTTCTCCATGTCTTTACATTTTAAACTGGGATTTAGGCCCCCCTGTGTGCTTCTGAAGCAAAACCCCAACCAGAACCTGAGACGCTGAAGTAGCATTACTAGATTTGTAAAGGTTGCAATCCCAGGTCACTGCCACCATGGCGTAGAACAAGTTCATTTTGGCAGTTTTAAAATCCTAAAGGAAAGGAAAAGAGCAGCTCTGTGGTTGTTTGACAGGAGGCAAATGCCAGCTGTGATGCCCAAAAAGCTTCGTCTCTGCCTAGCACTACTTCCTTTTCTAAGGACATTTGATTTCTGACTCCTGTGGGACTTCAGCTCCTGGAGGTGTCACCTGGGGCTCAGATACTCTCATCCTTCTGCATCCCCGTGGAAGGAAGACCTTTCTAAGATCACCTGCAAGACTATTGAAGACTTAGTGCTGGCCGTCCTTGCCAGGCTCCCAAGGGTTGGTTCTACTGTGGGGGAGATGTGCTCTGAGCTGGGAGGAGAGAGACAGGCTCCATCCTGAGTGGCTCTGGAGAAGGCCAGAGCTTTCCTCCTTCCTCATCCCTCTGCAGCAGAGACTGGAAGTGAGGAATAGGGCCTGGAAGTGGGGAATAGCCAGCAAAGGGAGATTTCAGGGCACCGCTGCGCTCCCTCCTTCTGCTTCTCAGCATCTGTGCAGTGGGATGAGGTGAACAAGCAGTAGCTGCAGGTCTGGTCTCTGTTGGTGAAAGGATATTTTAGGCACAACTGTAGTAAGCCTGGAAGCAGGGGAGAGGAGGGCAGAGATGGGTACCATCTCCTGCTTCTAACCCACAGAGATGACTAATGACTCCCTGAGGAGGTTGGGATGAGTGTGGGACAGGGGCCTGCTGCTGGAGGGGATGGATCCAGCCTCTTGAAGATGTCCTCAGCTGACACAGTGTGAATCCAAAGGCAGAGCCTGGCACTGGCTGCCATGGGCAAGCTGCAGGGCAAGCGGCTCTGGAGGCAGCATGTGGTTGTACCTCTGACACAGGGTGACATGGGCAGCAGAAGAGGTGGCTGGAGAAAGGGGCCAAAAAGCATTATCTCCTCTCCGCAAGCTTCAACGCTGCCTTTAAAGCCTCCCTTCTCACTTGATCTCTCCTCCTTTTCTAAGAAATGAAGCCAAGCTTTCCCACAGACTCAGACAGCTATTAAAGAAGTATTATTACCAGATGGTTTGTTTTTCCATAGAACTGGAGGCCGGTGTGAGGTAACGGGGGGAAAAATTTAACCCGTCCGCAGCCAGCAGCATGTGCGGGAGCCGCAGCTCCATCGCGCGGCCAGCTGTGCCTTGCCCTGCCGCTCATGCCGCTCCGGTGCGTAAGGGGTCCACGAAGCGGGGCCGCCCTCGCAGCCGCTGCCAGCGCTGGGATTTGCACCCCACGCGCTGGCTTGGCGGGGGTGGCTGGAGATCCCCCAGCCCAGGCAAATGTTCCCGGCGCCTCTGAAACCGTGAACTTGCTGCAGCTGCATGGGACGGCGTTTTGTGCCTTCTAAAGTCTTTGATGGCGGCTGCTTGTTGGAGCAAGTCTCCTTTGGTTCTCTGGGAGTGTTCACTTTTGGTGGCTATATATGTAATAAAAAGTTGAGGGGGGAGAGACGCTGGGACTCTTGGAGCTGCCTCAGCCTTGGAGGCAGCCCGTAGAGGAGCTGCTCCAGTCTGTGTGCTACTTGGTGCCATCAGCCTCTAGTGGGAGCTGGAAATCTTCTTCCCAAGCTCTGCTGAAAAGGAGGGAAGGAGTAGTCCTTCTGTGCCTATTCAAACCTATTTAGTAAAGGAGAAACCCAGCTGGCAAACTGCAAAGTGGGGAAGTTCACATTAGGTCAGATGAACTGGTGATTCAAACAGATGGGAAGCGCCGCGTTCTGGCTGTCTTGCCTTTTGCAGGATTTATAAGACAGGAGAGGAAAAAACTGAATAGGTGCCATTTAAAGTAAAAATGTCAAGGTATTCAGAAGATGCTCCCTGGTGTGAGTTGGCTTTTCTGCTCTGCCCGTGGCTGCCAGAGCTGCTGACGTGATGAGCTGCTTTCCATTGCACCCGTGCTGCTGCAACTGCTTTAGAGTCTGCAGGACGAAGCTGGCAGGCCTGCTTGGTGGGAGGTAATACCTGTACGTGCTGCAAGAACCTCTTTACCAACTACAGCCCTTAGCATCTCACCTGGAGATGTCACCAGCTGGTGCTCTCCTTGCTCTCTTCCTGCTTGGGGGTGGAAGAAGTGGTACCATCATTGCCTTTTCCTGCAAAGATGCACTGTGGGAACTCAAATTATCATGTGTGGAAACACCACAAACCACACACTTTTCAGCAGAGTTTGTGGTTGCCCCAGTGCTCGGCTTGGACCATGGCTGTTCCCACCACAGTGAGGCAGAGAAAAATGTCAACATGGACCCTACTGACTCATGGACAAGGTGGCTTGTGCCTCCTTGCAACTTCAGGGGCGAGGGTTGTTCAGCCAGCCCAGGGCTAAATAGCCTGTGGTCACCTCATGGTAATCACAGCAAAGTCTTTCCTAGCATACACCTCTGTCATCCCAAACACTTAGTAAGTCTTAGGTATTTATGTCCCCAGGAAATGGAGGAATGTGATTCAGGCAGTTCAGGGGCCTGGATGACATTGGTGTTTGTTTGGTGTGGTTGCAACCAGGGAAATTTTGGTTGCTTCTTAATTCTGGTCTCTCCCAGGGATGTGTAATGGGATGAAACTGCCCCAGCTACAGAACATGGAACTGGAAACCTGGTGCTCTGCCATTCCCCGCTTTCTAAATTAACCATTTGTCTATGAGATTGCCAGGAAGTTTGGTTCTGGCTTTCCCATGGGGAATTCATTTCAGTTTATTTCCTTAGTTCTTTTGAAAAGAACGTTTTCTGTTACAAGGCTCATGATGAAAGAGGAAAAAGAAAAGTTGCATGAAAGAATGAAAGAGTTAATATCAGAAAATGGAGCAAACTGATTCTTTTCTCTGTTGCTAAACAAAGCAAAAATATCTCTTTTTTTTTTTATTCCCCCTCACCCTGATTCAGTCAGGAATTGGACTAGAAATATTTTGCTCTGGTCCCACTGTGAGAAATGCCTCTGAGATTGCGACCAGCAGTCCAAAGCCCAGCTGGGTGGTTTCTACTCTGGCTAGAGAGGGACTTGCCCATTGGGGCAAACAGGCCTTGCAGAAGGTTTCCCTGTGTCCTCCTGCACCATGTTTTGGAAGGAGGCTGAGCCCGAAGAGGTGTTTGGAGTTCATCATGAAGACACCCAAGACAGGGGCCCGTCTTTGAGACCATGGTAGGTTTTGGGGTGGGCTGGGTCTACCTGGCACAGAGGAGGACTGTGAGGGGTGGTGTGGAGCAGGAAGGGCTAAGCACTGGGGTACCAGGTGTGATGAGTTTTGCCAAGCTCGAGGACTCAGCTGTGCTGGTATCTTCCAGAGAAAGGAGTGTTCTTTGTAGGCACATGTCCACAACTTCCAGGACATGACGGCATAGCATTAGGCTGAAGGATTGCAACATACTTTTGAGTCAGCCTCTAAACTCCTAGCAAAGGGCTGGACAGGTATCAGCTGAATTTCTGCAAAATTACCCTGTACTTTTCTAAGGAAACAGCAGCTGAATGCCCGGGGGATACTATCGGTTAACCCTGATTTAACGCTGTCCTGGAAAAGGCAGAATAAAATTCCCTTGAAACTATGTGAATCCAAGATTACAGTCATATTAGACATCCCCGAAAACACAGCTGGTCTGGATGGGATATTTTGCCCAGTAACAGCCCTCCAGACCTCTAGAGCTAAGGGCAAAGGCACTGGGTAGGGAATCCCTCTCCTGGTTGTGACAGCCCGGTCACTGCACGCTGCTCGGGAGTCCCTGCTTTGCCTGACTCCCCGCGCCGCTTGCAGGGGCTGTGGGACGGTGCTCTGAGGTGCTGGGGAGCGGGTGCAGCTGGGCCTGGTGGGCTGCAGCTGTGCTGAGCTGTGCATGGCCAGGAGATGCTGTGCACACGCCATGACATTATCATTAAGTTTTTACTGGCGCTGATGACTCGCCTCCAGCTCATGATCTGTTGCACAGCAAGCAGGCAGTTTTTAA